>NC_087191.1:1460000-1495000 GCF_035594125.1 Scylla paramamosain
TCCCGGAGCTTTATAACTATCTAGATTGTCTGTCTTCTTAGAAACCTCTTCTACTGTGCATCTAATAGTTTATACTACCACCCTGATGGACTACACCTGGCTCTGGATCATTACGACCCAGAGCCAGGTGTAGTCCATCAGGGTGGTAGTATAAACTCTAGATCGTTTTCTACAGTAAAAATTGACGAAAAGTATCCGTTCAACAGGGTTGCATTTTCCTCATCAGAAGAACACAGAGTCCCGTTGTCGCTCTCCAGAGGGGCTATCCTCCTGGAGTTTGGTTTTCGACTATTAACATAACTGAAAAATTCCTTGGGGTTCTTCTTACAGAGCCGCACTATCCTTAACTCCTCATTGAGTTTAGCTGAACGAATCTTACTTTTTTATACTTTTTTTTTTTTTTTTTTAAGCTGGTTATACTCTCCAAAGTTACCCGTCGCTTTTGCTCGTTGGTACACCGTCCTTTTTCGCCTTATGTCCCGTTCGAGTAAATGGCTGAGCCATTTCGGTTTCCTAGAAGCCCCACGAACAGATTTCAGAGGAACGAAAGTAGCCTGTTTCTGCATGAAATTGTCTTTAAAAAAAAGCTCCAAATTTATTCCACGTCGGCAGCCTCTTCTATCTTTAGGTCATGTAAAGCAGAACAAAGACCGGAGAAGTCTGCCCTTCGAAAATCAATTTTCACAGGCCGATCTACTCTTACTGCGGCATCTGGTACTTTGAGAACAAATTGGTGGTCACTGCCACCAAGCTCCTCACCTACTTTTAAGTCTGAAGTCCTCTGTGGTGAGAACAAGGTCAAGTATGTTATCTCTTCTCGTAGGCTCCTTTACCCACTGAGTGAGCAAGTTTTCATTGACAAACTCTAGAAGTGGCGTGCCGGCCAAGGAAGATTCTCTGGTTTCCCAGTCAACATTACTGTTGAAATTCCCCACAAAAATGCATACTCTGTCTTGCAAGAGATCTCCAATCTCTTGGTACAGTTGCTTCTCCCCTTCAATCAACTGATGGGGAGGTTTGTACACAAGTAGCACCCTATAGACTACTTGACCTATATCAAGATCTACTCCTTGCACCTCGTAGTTGGGGCATGTGAAGGAATTGCACACTTTAAGAGACTCTTTATGTACAACATAACTTCACCACCTTCCCTGTCCGATCTATCCCGATGGTACACGAGGTATCCCGGAACATGGAACTCGCCTTCAAAATCTCTTCCCGAAGTGTGTATCCACGACTCAGTAAGAGCTACTATATCAGGTTTCTCTTATGTCAGGACCGCAACAAATTTCTGAAACTTATTTCTTATAAAACGAGTATTGAGGAGTAGGGCATTTAGGGAACCCAATAAAGTTGCGATCCCTAACTTGACCCATTTCCCGAAACCCGGGAATTAGAGTCTCGCACTTCTTAACGCACTGTCCTACTGCTGACTCCGTTCTTCTGCTGTAACCCATGCTGCTGCTGCTTCTTAGAATTGCCAGAACCGAGTCCAGCTTCCCGGCAGCCCCTCTTCACCAGAGTTACCAACTTGGTTCACCCTTCTTCATTTAGATGAACACCATCTTCTTTTCTACACAAGTACTTGAGGGAGTCATTGATGCCAATGTTCCTGCTACAGGCACCACCCTCCCACCGAAGTCTGGGGATAATCCCTACGACGACTCTATGATATGCCTTGAATGCTGGGTCATCTACTGCACCCATGACATCAAGGATAATAGGAGTGGTATTCCCTACTGATCCACTTCGCTTATATAAGTCATTGCCACTAGCAATAATAATTGCTACACCCGACTTATCAGCAGTAGACTTTTCCACCTCTCTCCATATATCTTTGTTTCCTTTCCCAGGAAGAGATGTTATTCGAACTCCTCTCACTCTCGACTTGTTCAAGTGTAAGCGGATGCCTTTCACCTGGGAATCTCCAAAAAGATTCCCATGGACTCCATGCCTGGGAGTGGGAACTCCCTCTGAGCTTTCCTTATTCTTCTCCGTGGTCTTCTTCTTCTTCTTAGAGGTAACTAACTTCCATGTTCCATCATCGGAAGCACCTCCGATTTCTCCAGAGAGAGAGAGAGAGAGATCTGACTAAAGTTCACTAGATAATTACTTGGATAACTGTAAAACGACCACAAAACACATGCAGTATCTTATGCTAGCATACCAAACGTAAATTGAGTCCATTTTTTTCAATTTTGTTTCTCCATAATAAACTTCTACATAGGTATTCCATTCATCAAAGCTCAATGGTATTCCTATAGAACAAAATATTGCACGTCTCCATGAACATCAATTGTTCTTAGATTAGCAATGGAAGATCATTAATCACAGCTACAAAGCATTCCTACAAAACAAAATATTGCACGTCTTTACGAACAATAATTATTCTTAGACTAGTACTGGAGGTCATTAATCAAAGCTCCAAAGTATTCCCACAGAGCAAAATATTGTAAGTCTTCTTACTCAAATTACTTAACATGATTGTTCTTAGACTAGTACTTGAGATCAATAATCACAGCTCCAAAATATTTCCACAGAGCACAAAATATGCACAAAATATACTTAACATACTGCATATTTGTACCATGTCTCGTATGATAGTAACTACTGTATATATCAACTAATAATCTTCTTGTATTGAACCTATTGTAACAAATATATATAAAGCAATCTTTAAGTCTGTCTACTTTAAATTTTACTATACAATTTGTACTTAAACTAGAAATTATAAACAAATAAGTTATCACATTTCATCACATCATTCAACTAAAGTAAAGCTCATTCAGATAACACAACTCAGATATATTCACATACATCATCATCCATGTTACCAGCACTTTTGTTGTTATAAATCTCACAAGTAAGCATCTTCAGCATTTCTGGAGGTGGAACAAAATCCCAACAACATAGTCCTCTAAATTGCAGGTGACGTTTTATTCAAACAATAGCATCCAGCATCTTTGTGCTCAATATGTTTCTTAATTTAGATTTCACCGTTGTCACACGAGAAAACAGTCTTTCAACAATGGCATTGCTTGCTGGGGTAACTAAAGATGAAAGTGCCCACTTTGATAATTCATGGAATGGATGCTCGCCCATTCCATTATGGAACAAGCTTATACCCACCCAGAATTGCACCGAATCAAGTGGAATATTGCCACTGAACACAGTTTTCTCACACCAATTCACAACGAGCATATTTCTGTATTGCTGCTCAACCCTGTCCACTTCTTCTGGCTTTAGAAACTTAAAAAAAAAAAAAAAAAATGGGCAAGTTCGGGAACACAGGCCTATCCACCTGATTTAAGATGACTGAAGGAATTAAGTTACAGTTAACTTCTTGAAGGTGGTAGCCTCACTTCTAATTGATGTTTATTACCTTACCTTACTTTACCGAAATGCTTGTCATGTGAGTCAGCGATCATGGAGCGCCAATCCTCTCTTTCTGCCATCCTAACCAGATCCTCGATGCTCCATCCCATGTTAATACTTTCCAGCAAGGTCTTCATATATTTCTTTCTTTGCCTTCCTCTTGTTCTTCTCCCATCGATCCTCCCCAGCAAACAATCTCTTTCCAATCCTCCAGCTCTCAGGATGTGTCCCAAAAACTGCAACTACCTCCTCCTAATACTTCTCATCAAGCCTCTCTCCACTCCTGCACGTCTTAGCACTTCCTCATTTGTCACTCTTGCTGTCCATGGAATCCTTTGCAATCTTCTCAGGAACCACATCTCAGCAGCCTCCAACTTCTTTTCCATTTTCTTTTTAATAGTCCATATTTCACAACCATATAATAAAACTGACCACACATAGCATCTCAATAGTTTGATTTTCAATTTCATATTCATACTCAAATTAGTTATCACAGTTCTTATATTTATAAAAGCAGTTTTTGCCAACCTTCTTATTTCCTATTCACAGTCTGCCTCCTCTGACACAATACTCCCCAAATATTTAAAATTTCGAACCTGTTTAATCTGCCTTCCACCAATATATATTCTTACTCTGAGCCTTTGTCTTCTCTTTGTTATTCCCAAGACTTTCGTCTTCTTTGTGTTTATCTTCAGACCTCTCTCCTCACTTGCTTCTTGTACTTCATCCACAAGCCTTTCCAGCTTTTCCTCTGAGTACGCCAAAAGAACTGCAGCAGCAGCATACCGTATATTTGTCACGTTTCTTCCTCCAATTCTCACTCCCTCCTACTCTTAAACTTTCCATGCATTTCTGTCCGTACAAGAAGAGGTCTGGGGAAAATACACACCCCTGCCTCACTCCTCTCCTTATATATACCCATTCTGACTTCATTTCTCCCACTTTCACAGCTGCTTTTTCATTCCAGTACATATTTGCTATCAACCTTATGTTCTTACCATCCAAACCTGTTTCCTTAAGTATTCTCACAAATTCTTTATGCCTTACTGTATCAAATGCTTTTTCATAATCGACAAAGCACATGTATAGATCCTTCTGCATCTCCACTGCCCGCTCAATAATATTTCTTAAGCAGAAAATGGCATTTCTGGTACCCATCCCTTTCCTAAAACTAAACTGTTCTTTTGCTACATTTTCCTCAACCTGTCTCTTTAATCTGTTTCTCAATACTCCAAGAATGATCTTTCCCATCTGATTTATAATAATAATTGTTGTATATTTTTCACATTCAGTAGTTCCCATGTTTATGAATATTGCCTCTTGCATGGCTTTTGGCACATACCCCGTCACATATATTTTGTTTGGTAACTCCGTTATTTTATCCACAACCAAATCACTCACTGTTCGTACCATTTCTATCACCATTCCATCTTCACCCGCAGCTTTACCATTTTTCATCTTTGCTATGACTTCCGTTATTTCACCTTTTATAATTGATGGTCCTTCCAAAACATCTTCAAATTCTGGGATAGCTCCTCTTTCATCATTATACAAGTCTTATGTGTATTCTTCCCATCTTTTTAATATTTTATCAACCTCCATCAACAGATTTCCTTGTTTGTCCATAATTACAGAACCTCTTGTTGGTTTCTTCTTCCCTGTTAGCTCTCTCACCTTTTCATACATAAGATTGATTTACATTTGCAATTTGTTCTATATCTACATTTTTCGTTCAGCCATTCTTCTTTTCTTTGTTTGCACTTCGTTTTTATTTCCCTATCCATCTCAATATACCTTTCACGATTGTCTGTACAGTCTTCTTTCGTCCATAAGCTCCAAAATTTCAGGTGTCATCCATTTATGTCTTGCTCTTTTTCTTATTTTAAGTACGATCTCTTTTGTGTCTCCAACTAATGCGTCTTGTAAGATTCTCCACTCCTCGATCCCTACTGATTCTTCTACTAAGAACAGCATTTCAAATCTGTTCCTAACCCCTACTTCAAACTTTGACTTTATCTCATCCCTCAGTAGTGTACTTCATTCTCTTCTTGGGTCTTGTTTTTTTCTGCATTCTTTTCAATTTCAGTCTCATGTTTGCAATTACTGGAACATGATCATTTTCCTGTCCACAGTCTGCCACAGGATATGTTTTACATTGGCATATTGAATTTCTATATCTCTGGTTTATTGTTATATAATGGATATGTTTTTTTTGTCACTCCTCCAGGGCTCTTCCAAGTCCATAGGTGTTTAGGGTGATGTTGAAAGTACGTGTTTGCAATAGTCTGGGCCTTCACACTACACCACTCCACCCATCTATCGCCTCTTTCATTTATTTCTCCAAAGCCAAAAGGTCAAACTAGTTTTTCATGTCTACCTCTTCTAACTTTAGCATTTATATCACACATTACTATTGTTATATCATGTGCTTTGCAGTGGCTCTTAACCTGAGTTAGCATTTCAGATAATTCCTCAATTTCCTCATCAGGATGGTCGCCGGTGAGTGCATATACTTGGATTACACATATGTTTAACGGTCTTGCCACAAACTTCATCAATAATATTCGGTTCGAGACGATCCAATATCCCATTACACATTCGGCCACCTTTTTCTTCATCATCATCATCCCCACACCCCTCTGATGTTCGTCTCCACAACTATATATAAACTCCAGGTCTTCATTTGAGTTAACCCCTGCTCCTGTCCATCTCACTTCACTCACTCCTAAGATGTCAATTTTCATTCTTTTCATTTCTTGTTTCAAATTAGCTTACTTTCCAGCTTGATATAAACTTCTGACGTTCCATGTCGCAATTTTGAAGTTGTCCTTAGTGCAAACAGAAGCTTGATGACGGACGGGTGGTACCTGTCGTACATACTCCTCCCGACCGGACGACGCAGCACTTGCTTCAGTATTTCTTCCATTAACGTCGTTCTCGGTATTTCTTATGTCGTAGCGCTCCATGATTATTCTTGGGTGAGTACGTGGTGAGGGCCCCAATCCTCTTACACGGTTTGGTCCACGGCCTCTAATTCGATATATTCGAGGCAGCCCTAAGAACTTGTCTCTTAGGGTTTCCCCTATCCGCCTCCCAGGGGACGCGCCCGGTAGGGGTTTTCTCCCCCTCGGGTGATGCTTATTAGTGAACTTTATCGAAATATGCCACAAAAAAATGTTGGGAGAGACAGAGAGAGAGAGAGAGAGAGAGAGAGAGAGAGAGAGAGAGAGAGAGAGAGAGAGAGAGCGAGAGAGAGAGTCGGGGCTGGGAGGGTTATGGATATACAGTACATCACCGATACCTTTTTAGTTACATTTTGGGATTAATTTATTCCCTTTGTATATTTATTATTCCTCAAATTCTGCGTATGATAACCAGACACATAACAAATCATCTACTATTTCCCTCTACTCAATGCCTTACATATACGTTGCTAAATTGCAATATTACTGGTTTTATAGAAATAAACATAACCTACTGATTTTAAAGGTAGCAAATATTTCTGAGTATATATATATATATATATATATATATATATATATATATATATATATATATATATATATATATATATATATATATATATATATATATATATATATATATTACACACACACACACACACACACACACACACACACACACACACACACACACACCGTCTTGACCTCACACGGGCAGGACGTGTGACCTTAGGCGCTCTCGAGCAGCCTCGACCAGCTTGTTGGCCTTCCCCGCCTCCTAGTCATAGTGACCTCAGTTTTTTTTTTTTTTTTTTTTTTTTTTTTCTGTTTTCAACTTTTAGCTTTTAGTTTTAGGCTCGACTTGGTGAGATTGTTTTTTTTGTGAACACTTGTAGCGAGTGCGTGTCGATACATAAAGAAAAATGTGTGCTTCAGTGCAAACGTACGAACGCAACTACCTCCTGCGTCGTAGGAGAGGATCCGGTTACCCGCCGCCCAACGTGATACAGTGCCTTAAGTCCTTGAAACTATTTCGGAACCGAGGATCGAGAGGAGGCTAAAGTGTGGTGCGTCCCATCAAGGTAGTGACCTCCAGTGCCAGAGAAGACCGCAGGGTGGAGAAGAGGGAATATAAACACTTTGAAGTGCCACGTGTGTGGTATAGTCTTCCCTCCCCTCCTCTTATTTAATGCGACGTCTCTGGCCAACAAGATGGACGAGTTGATTATGACGGTGAGATCTACTTGTGCGGACATTGTGGCGGTTACTGAGGCGTGGCAGATTGTTCCTGAGGTGTGCACGATGCAGGACTACCAGCTCTACCATCACCTCAGGTCAGGACGCAGGGGGGGGGGTGGGAGTGACCGTTTTCTGCCGCTCTGCCCTCAGCCCCTCACACCTCCCTGTCGATATTCCTGCCGGTGTGGAGGCCCTGTGGGTGAGAGTCACGCCCCCCTCCCTCCCAGGCCTCCATCATCGTGTGCGTCGTGTACCACCCCCCACGAGCCACTACAGCACAGTTACTCACCGCTCACATCATCAACACTGCTGATGCCCTGAGGATGAGGTATCCTGCCGCCAAGCTGGTCATCTGTGGGGACTTTAACAGATTAGATATCAACGATATCCTACACCAGCTACACCTCACCCAGGTCGTGGACTTCCCCATCCAACAGCAAGCCATCCTCGACCTTATACTGACAGACCTGGGCCAGCAGTACTCGCCCCCCAAGCCGCTGTCTCCCATGGGACGGACCACCCACCTCTCTATACTGTGGACACCCACACCCACCACCTCGACCCCGGTCAGCTGTCACCAGGGCCCACCGCCCCATGCCTGACTCAGCCATGAGGGAGTTTGGGCAGTGGGTGACACAACACCCGTGGACCGAGGTGCTGGATGTGGAGGACGTCCACTTAAAATGGCAAAATTACCTCGCCACCACCACAGAAGCCTTCCACCGCTACTTCCCAGCCAAGAGCGTCACAACGCACCCGTCTGATGCCCCCTGGATGACGCCCCGCATTAAAAGACTCATGCATCAGCGGACCTGGGCGTTCCACTCCTGCCCGGTCCTATAGAGGAAACTAAGAAACAGAGTGATCAGGGAGATTAAGGCTGCAAAGGCAAGCTATTACCCAGACAAGATACACTACCTCAAGCTGACCAACAAAAGACAGTGGTACGCTAAGATCAAAGCTTTGTGTGGCCTGCAAAAACACACTTCATCTCTTCCTTGCACCTCACACCTTCCTTCTAATCTCGCGGCTCAGGAGATGAATGATCACTTTGCTGCTATCTGTCAAACCTTTCCTCCCCTCCACACCACTCCGCTTCCTGCCTATCTTCCCGCTCCCTCACATCCTCCCAGCGTCCAGGCGGTGGATGTTTTCAAGAGAATATTCAAATTCAAACCAAGATCCACGACACCCACTGACCTTCCTATAAAAATTTACAAGGAATTTGCTGTAGAGCTAGCAACACCGCTATGATCCATAATAAACGCCTCACTCTCCCAACACTCTTGCCCCGCGCACTGGAAGACATCTTACGTCACCCCCATCCCCAAAACTTCCAGTCCACAGTCACTCAATGACCTCAGGCCAGTCTCTATCACCCCCATCCCTAGCCATATTTGTGGAGATTTTGTGTATGACTGGGCCTACACCAAAATTTGTAATACGGTGGATATCAGACAATTTGGAAATATTAAAGCCACCTCCACCTCGCATTACCTGACCAGCTTCCTTGAATTCATCCACAGCCACCTGGACAAGCGAAACACCTCTCTAGCTGTTGCTTTTGTGGACTTCAAAAAAGCCTTTGATCTTGTTGATCACACTGTTGTCATCAGCAAGGCAGTAAGTCTGGGTCTCCCTCCTAACCTGATAGCATGGCTAGGCGACTTCCTCACAGGGAGGCGTCAGGCCGTTCGCTATCAGGGCTCTGTCTCTAATTTTCAACAGCTGACATGTGGGGTCCCCTAGGGGACCAAGATGGATCCTCTATGCTTCCTCCTCCTCATTAACGACGCCCTCACTGACACCCCCCATCGCTGGAAGTATGTGGACGACTGCACCGTGGGCGTCCCAGTTTCCACCAAGAACCCGGACTACTCGCCACTGCAAGCAATTCTGGAGCGACTGCAGACGTGGACGGAGGAGAGCAGGGTGACCATCAACCACAGCAAAACTGTGGTGATGCATTTCTGTACCTCCTCTGTACCAGTGCCCCCTCCCCAGCTCACAGTGGGCCCTCACCCCCTCCAGGTGGTCCAATGTGCCAAGCTTCTCGGAGTCACGGTGGACGACCAGCTGACCTGGAAGCAGCATGTCGCCAGCACCATAAGATCAGCTACCTACAGGCTGTACATGCTGCGCGGACTCAGGTCGCTGGGGACGCCGACAGATGAGTTAAGGGGGTGTACCTCACCTTCATCCTCCCCAAACACATGTACGCCTCCCCAGCGTGGTCCTCCTCCCTCACACACACTCAACAGCTACAGCTAGAGAGTGTGCAGAAAAGGGCGTGCAGGGTCATCCTTGGCCCTGTTTACACCACCTACGAAGAAGCCCTGACCACCCTGAGTCTGTCCAGACTATCCACCAGGCACCGAGAGGCTGTGGAGAAGTTTGGAAGGGGACTACTGCATCATCCACGTCTCAGAAACATGCTGCCGCCTGACGCGCCTCGCCCGGTCCGTGCCACCAGACACCACAACAAGATAACGCCCCTGAAGGCGCCGCGCACGGACCGGTACAGACTCAGTGCGATTCCCACCATGGTGCGAGCCATCAATCAATAGTATTTCCCTCTTAGATTAGACTTACCTTTAGGATTAATATATATATATATATATATATATATATATATATATATATATATATATATATATATATATATATATATATATATATATATATATATTTTTTTTTTTTTTTTTCTTATTATTGTAGGAGGGACACTGGGCCAGGGGCAACAAAAATCTAATAGAAAAAAAAAAGCACAGTGAAATACCGGTCCCTGAATAGGGTCCGAAGGGGTAGTCAAAAGTTGAAGGATAAGTGTCTTGAAACCTTCCTCTTGAAGAAGTTCGTCACAGGAAGGTGGAAATAAATAAACAGGCAGGGTGTTCCAGTATTTAACAGAGAAAGGGATGAATGATTGATAATACTGGTTAACTCTTGCATTAGAGAGGTGGAGAGAATAGAGGTGAAAGAAAGTTGAAAGTCTTGTGCAGCGAGATCGAGGAAGGAGAGGAGGCATGCAGTTATATATTATTATTATTATTATTATTATTATTATTATTATTATTATTATCATTATTATTATTATTATTATTATTATTATTATTATTATTATTATTATTATTATTATTGTTATTACCAACAGCGTACAACGTGTCGCTGTACCGTCTACTAATTAAAGTATCAATTAATTAATTAAAGTTTGAGACATAATACAAATACGAGAGGATAAAAACTTGTACTATTTATCAAAAAAGAAAAAAAAAAATGCATCGATAAGCTTTATTGGGGAAGGGCCATAATTCTCAAGCAAGAATTATCAAAGGTTCCATTTTCTGCTTTGAAAAAAAAAAGAAAGAAAAGAAAGAAATGCATAAATTATACAAGACTGAAATAACAGATTTGATGTTGGTGATGTAGATCACCACTCATTTGTAACTACCACAACAAAAGGAAGCGACTGTGAAATCTGCCATTCCAGATTTGTTTAGGTTATGCTAGGTTATGCTAATGCTTTTAGCGTGTGTGTGTGTGTGTGTGTGTGTGTGTGTGTGTGTGTGTGTGTGTGTGTGTGCTAGGTTATGCTAATGCTTTTAGCGTGTGTGTGTGTGTGTGTGTGTGTGTGTGTGTGTGTGTGTGTGTGTGTGTGTGTGTGTGTATATATATATATATATATATATATATATATATATATATATATATATATATATATATATATATATATATATATATATATATATATATATATATATATATATATATATATATATATATATATATATATATATATGTGGTAAGCAGGAATACACCAGACTTTCTTCTTCATTTATTGCAACGTTTCACCTTCGCAGAAGCTATCTTGCTTCTTTCTTACTTTGCTTACTTTATAAAGTATACATTTATAAAGTATAAAAAAAAAAGCATTTAATATATCGGCTAAACATAAAATTTATAAAACAATATGATATAATATAAGCATTGGTCAGGTGAAAAGTAAACAATACAAAGTGTTTATTTTTCGTCTTAACAATGTTTATATATATATATATATATATATATATATATATATATATATATATATATATATATATATATATATATATATATATATATATATATATATATATATATATATATATATAACAACCAACAACAACAGATGTCTTTCGAGGCGTTGTTTGTTTTGGTGCTTACCAGAAATTGGAACCTTTGGTAACGCTGGCCTGCGAGCTGCTGGGCCACCCCAACGGAGCTTGCCAATGCATTTATTTCTTGCAAATATTACAAGTTCTTGCCCTCTTGTACTTGTTTAATTTCCTTAATTGTATATATATATATATATATATATATATATATATATATATATATATATATATATATATATATATATATATATATATATATATATATATATATATATATATATATATATATATATTTTTTTTTCTTTCTTTTTTTTTTTTAAATAATACAACAACATTTTGTAGGCTATTATAGTATGGTGATAAGATTTAATAAAAAATTTGGATGGCAGCGTAATTCACCTCACTAGCTGATAAAAACTTCACTACTTGTCACCCTTATTTCATCTACTTTGCCTCCTTAGCTAAAACCTGTAATAATTGGGTGTATGAAATTTGTCACCTAAGAAAAATATTAGATAATAATGAAATGACATCATTTCAATCAGAGAGTTAGGCTTGCTTCCATTAGGCTTGGTGTAGATTTATTCAGTTCATTAATTTAATTGCTAATCCTTTCAATGGCTAGATCACGATTGAACGAAAAAAAAACAAACAACAAAAAAAATGGAAAACTTTTTTTTCGATTTTTTATTTTTATTTTTTATTTTTTTGCGAGAAATAAATGATCATTATCTTAAAATTAGCTAGGGGCTATTTCCATAAAACTCGAAATATTTCAATCCAACAGTATATCTGTACAGCAATGAGGAAGATAGAAACAGATGATTTATTACGAGACTTAGTTGGCATAGGCAGAGTTTGGCGAATATTACAGATATTCAAAGGAAAGAATTTAAATAAAATTGTAACCATGTTTGCAGTAGATGGATAAGGCGTAATGAAGGCAGCAGTGATGTATTTGAATTTTTCATGCCTCTCTCTCTCTCTCTCTCTCTCTCTCTCTCTCTCTCTCTCTCTCTCTCTCTCTCTCTCTCTCTCTCTCTCTCTCTCTCTCTCTCTCTCTCTCTCTCTCTCTCTCTCTCTCTCTCT
This sequence comes from Scylla paramamosain, assembly GCF_035594125.1. Lineage (NCBI taxonomy): Eukaryota > Metazoa > Arthropoda > Malacostraca > Decapoda > Portunidae > Scylla > Scylla paramamosain. The sequence continues at coordinate 1,472,821 of NC_087191.1, forward strand.
CTCTCTCTCTCTCTCTCTCTCTCTCTTTTAAGGCTGGCGTGGTCAATTCTTTTGTCATGAATTGGTTAATTTTGTCTAATAAGGGGAGCTCCGACATACCAATATTACTGAATTAGTTTTATTCATTTTTTCTTATGATTGTTACTAGGTTGGGATCACCGTAACCATAAAAACAACGACTGTGAGATCGGATCGAGGTGTTGGTAATGCCTGTTACCAGGTTGGGAACTTTACCAAAGCGTTCTTACTTGGGAACGTTACCAAACGGCTGTGAAATCAGACCTAAGTATTTAGAAGAAAATGAAGTACTTCCAATAAGGCAGTTTGGTTTCAGAGAGGGGAGATCATGCACAACGAATTTGTTATATTACTATTCTAGGATTATTGATGTCCAGGGGAGATAGGGATGGGCTGATGTTGTGTATTTATATTTGAAGGCTCTTGTGAAAACTAGAAAATATCGGAGGATTAGAAAAAATATTATTGAAATTTTCGATGGACAAAAACAAATAAATAAATAAATAAATAAATAAATAAAATAATAATAAGAACAGCGATCAGAGACAGAAAATTTTCTTGGAAAATTTTGATTAGTGTAGTTGCGCAGGGATGCCTTGGCACCAGTGATGATTGCAATTTATGTGAACGACATAATGGAAGGAGTGACTAGTTACATGAATCTGTTTGCCGATGATACAAAACTAATAAGAAAGGTAGAGAGGAAAGAGGATTGTGTCACTTTCCAAGAAGATCTGAATATAATTTGGGAGTGTAGTCAAAGATGGGAAATGGAATTTAACACATACAAAAAAAAAAAAAAAAAGGTGGAATAGTAAAGTTTGGTCAAAGTAGTAAAAGACCCGAGTATCGTTACACAATGGAAGAAGAGTTCATTTGAATGCGAAGTGAGGAGAAAGACCTTGGAATCATCATTACTGACAAGGTGTCACTAGAGAAACATCAGCAGAATAACAAATGAGACCTACAATTTGCTAGGAAATAAAAGACCTGCTTTTAATTATCTGGGTGAGGATATAATGAGGAAATTGACTGTGACTATGACAAGACCACGTTTGGAGTATACCGCAGTGTTATGGTCTCGGAGTACTAAGAGAGACAAGGGGAATTTAAACGAATACAGAGCTGAAACAAAAATACCTCCAACCCTATATAACATGTCATATGAAGAGATTTTGAAGAAATTAAGTCTCCTTACTTTGGGAGTAAGAAGAGAGAGAAAGAGATCTGATTACTATGATCATGTTAGGAACTGAGAAATCAGATCGCAGGGAACTGGAGGTACGAGATTACGGAAGTGCAAGACAACATGACCTGAAGGTAAAGACGTGAATGTGAAGAAGGGATATAAAAATAAAAGAAAAGAAAAGAACAGCTTTCCATAACAAATTGCTGGAGTTTGGAATGAACTGCAAAGAGACATAGTACATGTTACATGGTTTTAGAGACGCTGGACAATACTAAATCTCGATACGGGATAGCACCAACTTAGACTCCTTCTCCCATAATCACAACTAGTATATATATATATATATATATATATATATATATATATATATATATATATATATATATATATATATATATATATATATATATATATATATATATATATATATATATATATATATATATATATATATATATATATATATATATATATATATATATATATATATATATATATATATATATATATATATAACCTACTACTCTACCACTCTTTGATCACGGTACCTGATAATCGTGACTGTATGCATTGGATGGATTTATGGCTTCTACTGACCAGATTCATCGTTGGATTTTATCTTTCAAATACCACCCGGTAAAGGAATTACTATATATATATATATATATATATATATATATATATATATATATATATATATATATATATATATATATATATATATATATATATATATATATATATATATATATATATATATATATATATATATATATATATATATATATATATATATATATATATATATAACCTCATTTTCGATCCACAGCTGGATGCTGCGTTTATGTGCGCAATGACTTACCTGCTCTCGTGCCCACCCTCTTGAATCTTCCGAGTTTTCCACCATCTGGCTACGACTACAGAGTCACTCTCATACTAAATTTATCTGTGCTGTATGCCTCTCTCCTAACTCCTCTGACTATAAGAAATTCTTTGACTACTTAACTTCCAAAGTGGAGCACATTCTGACCCTCTTCCCTTTTGCAGAGATCTCCATTCTTGGAGACTTCAATGTTCACCATCAGCTTTGGCTTTCCTCTCCCTTCACTGACCATCCTGGTGAACTAGCCTTCAACTTTGCTATCCTCCATGACCTAGAGCAATTGGTGCAACACCCTACTCGTATTCCTGACCGTCTTGGAGATACGCCCAACATTCTTGACCTTTTCCTGACCTCTAATCCTGCTTATGCTGTCACCCTTTCTTCTCCGTTGGGCTCCTCCGATCACAATCTCATATCTTTATCTTGTCCTATCACTCCAATCCCTCCTCAGGATCCCCCTAAGCGAAGGTGTCTCTGGCGTTTTGCCTCTGCTAGTTGGGGGGACCTGAGGAGGTATTTTGCTGATTTTCCTTGGAATGACTACTGCTTCCGTGTCAGAGACCCGTCTTTGTGTGCTGAGCGCATAACAGAGGTAATAGTGTCTGGCATGGAGGCGTACATTCCTCACTCTTTTTCTCGTCCTAAACCTTCTAAACCTTGGTTTAACATAGCTTGTTCTCGTGCTATACATGATAGAGAGGTGGCCCACAAAAGGTACTTAAGCCTTCCATCACCAAAATCTCATGCACTTTATATTTCTGCCCGGAACCATGCCAAGTCTGTTCTCCAACTAGCCAAAAACTCCTTCATTAACAGAAAATGTCAAAACCTTTCAAGATCTAACTCCCCTCGCGATTTCTGGCATCTAGCCAAAAATATGTTCCTCCCTCTCCTCCACCCTCTGACTACTTCATGCCACCTATTAAAATTCTTCGCAATGATGTTTTCCATGCCCTCGCTGGCCTAAACCCTCGGAAGGCTTATGGACCTGATGGGGTCGCTGCTATTGTTCTCCAAAACTGTGCCTCCATGCTTGCACCTTGCCTTGTCAAACTCTTTCAGCTCTGTCTGTCAACATCTACCTTTCCTTCTTGCTGGAAGTTTGCCTACATTCAACCTGTTCCTAAAAAGGGTGACCGCTCTAATCCCTCAAACTACCGTTCTATTGCTTTAATTTCCTGCCTATCTAAAGTTTTTGAATCTATCCTCAACAGGAAGATTCTTAAACATCTATCACTTCACAACCTTCTATCTGATCGCCAGTATGGGTTCCGTCAAGGCCGCTCTACTGGTGATCTTCTGGCTTTCCTTACTGAGTCTTGGTCATCCTCTTTTAGAAATTTTGGTGAAACTTTTGCTGTTGCCTTGGACATATCAAAAGCCTTTGATAGAGTCTGGCACAAAGCTTTGATTTCCAAACTACCCTCCTACTGTTTCCATCCTTCTCTCTGTAACTTCATCTCAAGTTTCCTTTCTGACCGTTCTATTGCTGCTGTGGTAGACGGTCACTGTTCTTCTCTTAAATCTATTAACAGTGGTGTTCCTCAGGGTTCTGTCCTGTCACCCACTCTCTTCTTATTATTCATTAATGATCTTCTAAACCAAACTTCTTGTCCTATCCACTCCTACGCTGATGATACCACCCTGCACTTTTCCACGTCTTTTCATAGACGTCCAACCCTTCAGGAGGTAAACATATCACGCAGGGAAGCCACAGAACGCCTGACTTCTGATCTTTTTAAAATTTCTGATTTGGGGCAGAGCAAACTTGGTATTGTTCAATGCCTCAAAAACTCAATTCCTCCATCTATCAACTCGACACAACCTTCCAGACAACTATCCCCTCTTCTTCAATGACACTCAACTGCCCCCCTCTTCTACACTGAACATCCTCGGTCTGTCCTTTACTTATAATCTGAAATGGAAACTTCACATCTTATCTCTAGCTAAAACAGCTTCTATGAAGTTAGATGTTCTGAGATGTCTCCGCCAGTTTTTCTCACCCCCCCAGCTGCTAACTCTGTACAAGGGCCTTATCCGTCCATGTATGGAGTATGCGTCACATGTCTGGGGGGTTCCACTCATACTGCTCTTCTAGACAGGGTGGAATCAAAAGCTTTTCGTCTCATCAACTCCTCTTCTCTAACTGACTGTCTTCAGCCTCTCTCTCACCGCCGCAATGTTGCATATCTAGCTGTCTTCTACCGCTATTTTCATGCTAACTGCTCTTCTGATCTTGCTAACTGCATGCCTCCCCTCCTTCCACGGCCTCGCTGCACAAGACTTTCTTCTTTCTCTCACCCCTATTCTGTCCACCTCTCTAACGCAAGAGTTAACCAGTATTCTCAATCATTCATCCCTTTCTCTGGTAAACTCTGGAACTCCCTGCCTACTTCTGTATTTCCACCTTCCTACGACTTGAATGCCTTCAAGAGGGAGGTTTCAAGACACTTATCCACCAATTTTTGACCACTGCTTTGACCCTTTTATGGGACTGGCATTTCAGTGGGCATTTTTTTATTAGATTTTTGTTGCCCTTGCCCAGTATCCTTCCTACATAAAAAGAAAAAAAAAAAAAAAAAAAAGAAAAAAAAAAAAAAAAAAAAAAAAAAAAAAAAAAAAATATATATATATATATATATATATATATATATATATATATATATATATATATATATATATATATATATATATATATATTATACACACACACACACACACACACACACACATATATATATATATATATATATATATATATATATATATATATATATATATATATATATATATATATATATATATATATATATATATATATATATATATATATATATATATATATATATATATATATATATATATATATATATATATATATATATATATATATATATATATATATATATATATATACATCTGGGAGTTTGCTCCATAGCTTGATCCCCCAAGTAAATCCTTACACTTTCCTGGTAATGGGAAGTTAGGCACGAGGGAAGTTCGAGGTTATTGGCTTGCCTGGTTGCTATGTTGTGCGACATGACATTAAAGCCACTTTCTGTTTGATAGTGTTCAGCATCTTATGTAAAAATACAAGTATCTGGTAGCTAATAATGGTGTGTGATTCTAAAGATTTCAGTTCGCGAATTTGATACAATACCAATTATCTTTTTATTTTAAACGAATGATTTATCAGCATTGTTTTTGCAAGTCCCTCAAATAGCAGAGCGATAAATAGATATGGACGATTCATATATAGATTTAAGACAGTTATCATTACAGGCATCTCTCATATTATAGAGAACTCCTGTTACTTTTGATATCTTATTTCTTATATCTTTATCCTTCTTATATCTTTATATCCTTCTTATATCTTTGCTTGTTGAACCTCTTCCATTACATGGTTATTGATTGTAATATTTATGTGGTATGGTTGCTTGGAGTGTAGATGTGTGTTTTTTTTTCTTTAATGCTAACATCGCTTTTAGCCAATTTGCAACATTAATATTTCTCCACTGAAATAAAAATTATATAATGTTAGTATGTTCCCTGAAGATATACGAGTATGTTTGTTTCGTCTGCAAAAAGGTATGAATTTAAGTTTCCTAGAACACAAAATTGATAAATATTAAGAATGGGTCTAGGATGGATCCTTGCGGAACACCACAAGTAATGTTATTGTTAGGCGATACTGCATTGTTGAATTTTCTGTATCTCTTTCTTTAACCAAGATAACTTTCATATCATATATAGGCCGGTCCTCTGATACCATACATAATTAGGTTTCTTATAGTAGTGAGTGAATGATAGTGTTAAAAGCTTTACTTAGTCACAAATAATGGGGGTTGAAATATCTTACCATCTAGTACATTGTTTAATTGAAAAAAAAAAAAAAAGTTTAGTGCAGGTTACATTGAAAATTTTGATCGGAATTCATACTAGTCACCTGTCAAGGGTGAATGTTGTGTTAAAGTATAAGAGAGAGAGAGAGAGAGAGAGAGAGAGAGAGAGAGAGAGAGAGAGAGAGAGAGAGAGAGAGAGAGAGAGAGAGAGAGAGAGAGAGAGAGAGAAAATTTTTCACACGACGTCTCAACCCTCAGGTATGGATTTAAACAGTCACCAGATGGTACTTATGGCGGCAAGAGAACCGACGGTTCATGGACAGGCATGGTGGGCCAGGTTTTTAGAGAGGTGAGAGATTATCTACGTTTTTTTTTTTCATTTACTTTTTTTTTTATTAGTCTCTCTCTCTCTCTCTCTCTCTCTCTCTCTCTCTCTTAAATTTAATCTTTTCTCTTGGTTACTCTCAGGGCACACACACACACACACACACACACACACACACACACACACACACACACACACACACACACACACACACACACACACACACCATTGTTATTATTATTATTGTTATTATTATTATTATTATTATTATTATTATTATTATTATTATTATTATTATTATTATTATTCCTATAATTTTGTAAGGATGTGGATGTCAGTATATAGTATAATGTCAAATAATAAACAATATAATTTGTTATCCCACAGGAGGCAGATCTGGGTCTAGGTCCTTTCGTTATGACGGCTACCCGTGCTGGAGATGTTGATTACACTTCTCCCGTTAAAATTTTCGGTGTTAGGATACTTGCTGGTCAAGGAGGACTGGAGGTTGATCCTTGGGCCTTCGTGATGCCCTTGGCACCCTTGGTGTGGGCTGCAGCTTTCGCTTTCCTTGTATTTTTGCCTGCTCTGATTTTCTTAATTTCTTCTTGCCTGTCACTGACCACGGAAAAATGGAACAATTGGAAAAAGCTTCAAATAACTTTCCTTAGCATCCTTCTTCAGGAAAGTAAGTGTTAATAATATCTTTGCGACTATTTGTATTTTTTTGTTTGACTTGATAAGTAATCAGTTACATCTTTCAGCTATATTTTCTCATTATATATATATATATATATATATATATATATATATATATATATATATATATATATATATATATATATATATATATATATATATATATATATATATATATATATATATATATATATATATATATATATATATATATATATATATATTATGTGCAGCGAGATAATGCGACAGTGGTAAGAACGAGAGAGAGAGAGAGAGAGAGAGAGAGAGAGAGAGAGAGAGAGAGAGAGAGAGAGAGAGAGAGAGAGAGAGAGAGAGAGAGAGAGGAAACGAGATTTACGTGTCCTGATCACGTAGGTACCCAGTCTCAGGCTTCTAGAATCATGTTTATCCGCGCAATAACATATTCCCCACGTAAATTTCCTTACTTCCCATTGTCCATTCAATCTGAGTCTCGTCTAGTATTTAGTAAAAAGAGTTGCTTTTGACAATAAAGTAATAAGTATTCTATCAGAACGGGTAATTATGTATAACACACTTCTTACCCAGAGAAGTGACTCCTCGGCCGCGTGTGTATGCAGGCTCAGCTCTTGTACAGTGAGCAGTGAATGACCCTCCTATGTCTTCATGGGCACTCATTTGAAGTCGTGTCACTTGTTAGTGCGCTTGTTTAGTGCTAAATGCTACTGCGCCAGGTTCCTGGAAAGTGCTTGACTTTCAGACGATTTAGGTAATTGGCTGTGTAGTGAACTTTACTCCCTCTCGTCAGGTCCCGAAAAGCCCTACAGTCCTAAAGGCAGTAACTGACACTATTCGATTCGGCTTGAGGCTATAACATATTGTTGGACAGTTAGGGGATTTGTTACTGAAGGCAGTTGTCCAGCGGGGTGCTATACCTCGATCATATATGTGCTATTGCTTGTTACAATTGTTTCTTCCAAAACGTGGTTGTCGATCCTTTCACAGGTGTGGGAGTTAAGTGTTAGAGTATTTCTCTTGTCTGTAGGTGGGTAAAACAGACTAGAAAATTCAATTAGTGTGACCTGGCGTTACAACCGGTTGTGGAAAAGATGAAGGAGTCACTAGGGACCTTATACACCGATATATATATATATATATATATATATATATATATATATATATATATATATATATATATATATATATATATATATATATATATTACAGGAAAGATATAGGTCTTTTAAAATCAATAAAAAGGAGAAAGACTAAAAGGATACAGGGGAAAAGGAATATTCCTTACGAGGCGAGATTGAAGCAGTTAAATTTACATTATTTAGAGAGACGTAGATTAAGAGGGGACCTGATAGAAGTCTTGAAGTGGTATAAGGATTATATAACAAGGGGAGAATGTAAGTAAAATTCTTAGGACCAGCAACCAGGATAGAACAAGAAATAACGGGTTCAAGATTGAAAAATTTAGGTTTAAGAAAGAAATAGGAAGAAATTGGTTCTCAAATAGAGTGGTAGATGAATGGAACGGACTCAGTAATCATGTTGTTAGTGCTAAGACATTAGGGAACTTTAAGTGAAGATTAGACAGGTTTATGGATGGGGATGATAGATGGAAATAGGTATGTATATTTCATACAGGGACCGCTACGTGTAAGCCTGGTTGCTTCTTGCAGCTTCCTTTATTTCTTATATATATATATATATATATATATATATATATATATATATATATATATATATATATATATATATATATATATATATATATATATATATATATATATATATATATATATATATATATAATTAAATTATCATGATCAATGATCTCAGCTAAAACTCATTTATATTAATTGAACAGAGTCTTTTGATGTGGTAACATATTATAGTTGTCTCCAATGCTTGATATATTGATGGCTAGTGCTAATTAAATTCAAAACTTTTCTTTGTCAGAGGAAAGCTATGCAGGTCGATTTAAAATAAAATAAAATTAACTTAACAGGTTTATATGACTGATATTTTGCTAGAAAGAACACTATCATTTAGCATATTTTAAAATAATAACTATTCTGTGATAATTCTAAAAGCTGTCAAGTGGGACAACAGTGTGTGGTGGTGGGAGCGTGTGGTAATTGGGGTGTGGCTGCTCACGACCCTCGTGTTAACTCGGAGCTACGAAGGCAATCTGATGTCTCTGTTGGCAGTGAGACACGTCCCTCAGCCCTACCAGAGCCTCAGAGCCATCCTCGACGACCCACGAGCCATCATGATATGGCAGAAAGGAAGTTCAAATGTAGAGCTCATCAAGGTATGTTCTAACAAATGCTCTATGTGTGTGTGTGTGTGCGTGTGTTTGTGTTTATATATATATATATATATATATATATATATATATATATATATATATATATATATATATATATATATATATATATATATATATATATATATATATATATATATATATATATATATATATATATATATATTGTTATGGGACGCTTCACCCGCCGCCCGCATTCCATTCTCCGGTCCCCTAGGACCTGACGCCAGCCTCGGTCAACCACATGGTGTGATGGCAAGCATCACACCCTTTGTCTCCGAACGCCAGCCCTGGCCGTGACCTGACCCTGCCAACAACCACCGCCAGTCAGGGTCCACCCATCCTTGCTGGCGGACACACATAGTATCTATCATCTCAAACTGTACTTCCACTTCCAACTTTAACACACTTCTCTCTCTCAAATTCTACTTTCATCCAACTTTCCTATCCCCAATTCGTTCGTTCGTTCGTACACACATAGTGTTTCCGCCCAGCCATGCTGGCGGACATACGCAGTCCGTGTGCGCCTGGCCTCGGGGTCGGATATGCGGCTCTTAGCGACTCACTTCATTATTATCTTTTCTATAGCTTATTTTATCAATATAACGCAGCAGCATTACCACTGTATTTCTATGGTCACCACCTATAGCAGGAGGAGACAGTAGGCACCTGCAGAAGCAATAATTACTCCCAGTGAGTTTTAAAGCACTGGATCAGGGTGTACTGTGAACTTATCATTAAACCCAGCTGTGACCTCACTGAACGTTTCCCTTTGTGTCTCACAATAGGAGGGGGGCAGTCACAGCCTGCCTTCTAAAGACAGCTCTCTTCCTTCACACAAAACTACAAGCACCTAATTACACACACACACACACACACACACACACACACACACACACACACACACACACACACACACACACACACACACACACACACGCACACACACACACACACACACACACACACACACACACACACACACACACACACACACACACACACTTCACTCAAAAATTCAAAATCATGGCGACTCCTACACCAGCCTCAGAGTCCCCATCTGGGGAGCAGACCACAAATGTCCCCACTGCTCATCTGGTATCGATCCTAAGTGTCTTGACACCCCCCCTTAATTTTTTCTTCATTAATTTCTACAACATTCGCGGCCTTAGATCTAATTTTCATTCTGTAGATCATCATCTCTCATCTAATAAACGTCATCTTCTTTTCCTCAATGAAACACGGGTCTCTGAGGCAACTGACAGTAGCCCCTTTTCTGTTCCCTCTTGTTTTCTCTATCCTCATTTTCAATCCAAAGCTGGATGTTGTGTGTATGTGCCCAACGACTTAACCTGCTCTCGTGCGCACGCTCCTGAATCTTCTGAGTTTTTCACCATCTGGCTATGACTACAGTCACTCTCAAACTAAATTTACCTGTGCTGTATACCTCCCACTTAACCCCTCCAACTATAATAAATTCTTTGACTACTTAATTTCTAAAGTGGAGCACATTCTGACTCTCTTCCCTTTTGCGGAGATCTCCATTCTTGGAGACTTCAATGTTCACCACAAGCTTTGGCTTTCCTCTCCCTTCACTGACCATCCTGGTGAATTAGCCTTCTCAGTCGTTTGCAAAATGCTTGAAACACTAATAAGAGATAAACTCGTTAACCACTTAGAAGAAAACAACTTACTTAAAAATACTGAACACGGCTTCCGCAACAAAGGCTCTTGTTTGACGAACCTCTTAGACTTCTATGATATTCTGAACCAGTATGATGAGAGTAAAGCGGTAGTCCCCACAAATGCTTACTGATTAAACTAAAATCACACGATATCCAAGGCGACGTGTTGAAAACTGGCTAAACAACCGCAAACAAACAGTAGTAATGAAAAAGCATCCAAGTGGATTAACGTAACCAGCGGGGTACCACAGGGATCAGTCTTAGGACTTGTTTTCTTCCTTGTTTATATCGACGACATAGATATAATATCGAAGTTTGCTGATGACACTAAAATTGCGAATTCCGTAGTCTCTAATGAACAAGTAACAGAAATGCAGGAAAATCTAGACAAATTGACTGAGGGGGGGCAAACCTGGCAGATGAGTTTTAATGCAGATAAGTGCAAAGTGCTTCACGTAGGGTATAGAAACGAGAAAGCAAAGTATATTTTAAATGGTACCCAACTTAAAAGTGTTGACAACGAAATTGATTTAGGAGTGACAATATCGAGTAGCTTAAAACCTAGCCAACAATGTTCAGAAGTCGTAAAGAAAGCAAATAAGGTAATTGGCTTAATCGGCAGATCTTTTGAATATATATCTAAGGATACAATCCTCACTTTGTCCGTCCCTCTTTAGTCTGTCCCCTATTGGAATATTGCGTTCAAGTATGGTGCCCCTACAACCAGAAAGACATTGATAAATTAGAAAGAGTTCAGCGTAGAGTAGCAAAAATGATACCAAGCCTAAGAAACAAATCATACGGAAAGCGTCTTAAAGAATTAAATTTTCCATCGAGTTGTAAATCTATCGAATGGGCTTCCTCGCGATGTGATAGACTGCAACACCGTTGAGACTTAAACGCCATCTTGATAAATATCTTGCCTGCAATCCGCGGCTAACAGCGTTTGTTTGCTAGTGATTAACTTTCTTGGCCTCAGAAAATATGGGCACCCCATTTCATCTATTTTCTTTCTTTACTATAAAATTTCCTTCGTTTTTTTTTTTTCTCAAACCCTGTAAGGTATTTCTTTCCGACCTGTTTTTCCTATACGGCATATGCCGGAAGGAGTGGAGGGTGGGAAGAGAGCCTTTTGCTTTTCTGTCCGTTTCTTCTACTATCACCTTAGTAGTCTTAGGTCAGGTCACCTCGTGAGGACCGCAAGGTCTGTTGTGGCCTGTTTTTCTATGTAACTCTATATAACTTTGCTATCCTTCATGATCTAGAGCAATTGGTGCAACCCCTACTCGTGTTTCTGACCGTCTTGGAGATACGCCCAACATTCTTGACATTTTCCATATCTCTAATCCTGCTTATGCTGTTAACCTTTCTTCTCCGTTGGGCTCCTCCGATCACAATCTCATATCCATATCGCTCCAGTCTCTCCTCAGGATCCCTCTAAGCGGAGGTGCTTCTGGCGTTTTGCCTCTACTAGGACCTGAGGAGATATTTTGCTGATTTTCCTTGGAATGCCTACTGATTCCGTGAAAGAGACCCGTCTCTGTGCTGAGCGCATAACAGAGGTGATAGTGTCTGGCATGGAGGCGTACATCCCTCACTCGACTTAAACCCTCCTAAACTTGGTTTAACACAACTTGTTATCGTGCTATACATGATAGAGAGGTGGTCTATAAAAGTTACTTGAGCCTTCCATCTCCAGAATATCATGAACTTTATATTTCTGCCCGGAACTATGCCAAGTCTGTTCTTCAACTAGCCAAAAACTCCTTCATTAATATAAAGTGTCAAAATCCTTCAAGATCTAACTCCCCTCCTGACTTCTGCCATCTAGCCAAAATTATATCCAATAACTTTGCTTCTTCTTTCTCTCCTTTATTTCAACCAGATGGCACCACTGCTATCACATCTATCTCTAAAACTGAACTCTTCGCTCAAACCTTTGCTAAAAACTCTATCTTGGACGATTCTGGTCTTGTTCCTTCCTCTCTTCCACTTTCTGACTACTTCATGTTACCTATTAAAATTTTACGCAATGATGTTTTTCATGCGCTCGCTGGCTGAAACCCTCGGAAGGCTTATGGATCTGATGGGGTCCCTCCTATTGTTCACCGAAACTACGCCTCCATGATTGCACTTTGCCTCATCAAACTCTTTCAACTTTGTCTCTCAACATTTACCTTTCCTTCTTGCTGGAAGTTTGCCTACATTAAACCTGTACCTAAAAAGGGTGACCGTTCTAATCCCTCAAACTACCGTCCTATTGCTTTAATTTCCTGCCGATCTAAAGTTTTTGAATCTATCCTCAACAGGAAGATTCTTAAACATCTATCACTTCACAACCTTCTATATGATCGCTAGTATGGGTTCCGCCAAGGCCGCTCTACTGGTGATCGTTCTGACTATCCTTACGAGTCTTGGTCATCCTCTTTTAGAGATTTTGGTGAAACTTTTGCTGTTGCCTTGGACATATCAAAAGCTTTTCATACAGTCTGGCACAAAGCTTTGATTTCCAAATTACCTTCCTACAACTTCTATCCTTTTCTCTCTAATTTCATCTCAAGTTTCCTTTCTGACCATTCTATTATTACTGTGATAGACGATCACTGTTCTCCTAAATCTATTAGCAATTGTGTTCCTCAGGGTTCTGTCCTGTCACCCACTCTCTTCCTACTATTCATCAATGATCTTCTAAACCAAACTTCTTGTCCTATCCACCCCTACGCTGATGATACCACTCTGTACTTTTCCACATCCTACGGCTTCTATCCTTCTCTCTGTAACTTCATCTCAGGTTTCCTTTTTGACCGTTCTATTGCTGCTGTGGTAGACGGTCACTGTTCTTTTAACAGTGGTGTTCCTCAGGGTTCTGTCCTGTCACCCACTCTCTTCCTGTTATTCATCAATGATCTTTTTAAACCAAACTTCTTGCACTATCCACTCCTACGTTGATGATACCACCCTGTACTTTTCCCCGTCTTTTCACACGTCCAACCCTTCAGGAAGTAAACAGTTCACACACGGAAGCCACAGAACGCCTGACCTCTGATCTCTCTAAAATTTCTGATTGGGACTGAGCAAACTTAGTTTTGTTCAATGCCACAAGAACTAAATTCTTCCATCTATCATGTCGACGTATTCTTCCAGAAAACCTTTACTTCAATGACACTCAACTGGCCCCCTCTTCTACACTGAACATCCTCGGTCTGTTTTTTTTTTTTTTTTTTTTTATATATATAATCTGAATTGGAAATTTCACATCTCAACTCTAGCTAAAATAGCCTCTATGATGTGTATATATATATATATATATATATATATATATATATATATATATATATATATATATATATATATATATATATATATATATATATATATATATGTATGTATGTATGTATATATATATATATATATATATATATATATATATATATATATATATATATATATATATATATATATATATATATATATATATATATATATACTCGTATATATATATATATATATATATATATATATATATATATATATATATATATATATATATATATATATATATATATATATATATATATATATATATATATATATATATATATATATATATATATATATATATATATATATATATATATATATATATATATATATATATATATATATATATATATATATATATATATATATATATATATATATATATATATATATTTTTTTTTTATAAGAAGGACACTCGCCAAGGGCAACAAAAATCAATAAAAAAAAATGCCCACTGAAATGCCAGTCCCGTAAAAGGGTCAAGGCAGTGGTCAAAAATTGGTGGATAAGTGTCTTGAAACCTCCTCTTGAAGGAATTCAAGTCATAGGAAGGTGGAAATACAGAAACAGGCAGGGAGTTCCAGAGTTTACCAGAGAAAGGGATGAATGATTGAGAATACTGGTTAACTCTTGCGTTAGAGAGGTGGACAGAATAGGGGTGAGAGAAAGAAAAAAGTCTTGTGCAGCGAGGCTGCGGAAGGAGGGGAGGCATGCAGTTAGCAAGATCAGAAGAGCAGTTAGCATGAAAATAGCGGTAGAAGACAGCTAGATATGCAACATTGCGGCGGTGAGAGAGAGGCTGAAGACAGTCAGTTAGAGGAGAGGAGTTGATGAGACGAAAAGCTTTTGATTCCACCCTGTCTAGAAGAGCAGTATGAGTGGAACCCCCCCAGACATGTGAAGTATACTCCATACATGGACGGATAAGGCCCTTGTACAGAGTTAGCAGCTGGGGGGGTGAGAAAAACTGTTTTAGCTAGAGATGTGATGTGAAGTTTCCAGTTCAGATTATAAGTAAAGGACAGACCGAGGATGTTCAGTGTAGAAGAGGGGGACAGTTGAATGTCATTGAAGAAGAGGGGATAGTTGTCTGGAAGGTTGTGTCGAGTTGATAGATGGAGGAATTGAGTTTTTGAGGCATTGAACAATACCAAGTTTGCTCTGCCTCAATCAGAAATTTTAGAAAGATCAGAAGTCAGGCGCTCTGTGGCTTCCCTGCGTGATATGTTTACCTCCTGAAGGGTTGGACGTCTATGAAAAGACGTGGAAAAGTGCAGGGTGGTATCATCAGCGTAGGAGTGGATAGGACAAGAAGTTTGGTTTAGAAGATCATTAATGAATAATAAGAAGAGAGTTGGTGACAGGACAGAACCCTGAAGAACACCACTGTTAATAGATTTAGGAGAAGAACAGTGTTCGTCTACCACAGCAGCAATAGAACGGTCAGAAAGGAAACTTGAGATGAAGTTACAGAGAGAAGGATAGAAACCGTAGGAGGGTAGTTTGGAAATCAAAGCTTTGTGCCAGACTCTATCAAAAGCTTTTGATATGTCCAAGGCAACAGCAAAAGGTTCACCAAAATCTCTAAAAGAGGATGACCAAGACTCAGTAAGGAAAGCCAGAAGATCACCAGTAGAGCGGCCTTGACGGAACCCATACTGGCGATCAGATAGAAGGTTGTGGAGTGATAGATGTTTAAGAATCTTCCTGTTGAGGATAGACTAAAAAACTTTAGATAGGCAGGAAATTAAAGCAATAGGACGGTAGTTTGAGGGATTAGAACGGTCACCCTTTTTAGGAACAGGTTGAATGTAGGCAAACTTCCAGCAAGAAGGAAAGGTAGATGTTGACAGACAGAGCTGAAAGAGTTTGACTAGGCAAGGTGCAAGCACGGAGGCACAGTTTCGGAGAACAATAGAAGGGACCCCATCAGGTCCATAAGCCTTCCGAGGGTTTAGGCCAGCGAGGGCATGAAAAACATCATTGCGAAGAATTTTAATACGTGGCATGAAGTAGTCAGAGGGTGGAGGAGAGGGAGGAACAAGCCCAGAATCGTCCAAGGTAGGGTTTTTAGCAAAGGTTTCAGCAAAGAGTTCAGCTTTAGAAATAGATGTGATAGCAGTGGTGCCATCTGGTTGAAGTAGAGGAGGGAAAGAAGAAGAAACAAAGTTACTGGAGATATTTTTGGCTAGATGCCAGAAATCACGAGGGGAGTTAGATCTTGAAAGGTTTTGACATTTTCTGTTAATGAAGAAGTTTTTGGCTAGTTGGAGAACAGACTTGGCATGGTTCCGGACAGAAATATAAAGTGCATGAGATTCTGGTGATGGAAGGCTTAAGTACCTTTTGTGGGCGACCTCTCTATCATGTATAGTACGAGAACAAGCTGTGTTAAACCAAGGTTTAGAAGGTTTAGGACGAGAAAAAGAGTGAGGAATGTACGCCTCCATGCCAGACACTATCACCTCTGTTATGCGCTCAGCACACAAAGACGGGTCTCTGACACGGAAGCAGTAGTCATTCCAAGGAAAATCAGCAAAATACCTCCTCAGGTCCCCCCAACTGGCAGAGGCAAAACACCAGAGGCACCTTCGCTTAGGGGGATCCTGAGGAGGGATTGGAGTGATAGGACAAGATAAAGATATGAGATTGTGATCGGAGGAGTCCAACAGAGAAGAAAGGGTGACAGCATAAGCAGAAGGATTAGAGGTCAGGAAAAGGTCAAGAATATTGGGCTTATCTCCAAGACGGTCAGGAATGAGAGTAGGGTGTTGCACCAATTGCTCTAGGTCATGGAGGATAGCAAAGTTGTAGGCTAGTTCACCAGGATGGTCAGTGAAGGGAGAGGAAAGCCAAAGCTGGTGGTGAACATTGAAATCTCCAAGAATGGAGATCTCTGCAAAAGGGAAGAGGGTCAGAATGTGCTCCACTTTGGAAGTTAAGTAGTCAAAGAATTTCTTATAGTCAGAGGAGTTAGGAGAGAGGTATACAGCACAGATAAATTTAGTATGAGAGTGACTCTGTAGTCGTAGCCAGATGGTGGAAAACTCGGAAGATTCAAGAGCGTGGGCACGAGAGCAGGTTAAGTCATTGCGCACATAAACGCAGCATCCAGCTTTGGATCGAAAATGAGGATAGAGAAAGTAGGAGGAAACAGAAAAGGGGCTACTGTCAGTTGCCTCAGACACCTGAGTTTCAGTGAGGAAAAGAAGATGAGGTTTAGAAGAGGAGAGGTGGTGTTCTACAGATTGAAAATTAGATCTTAGACCGCGAATGTTGCAGAAGTTAATGAAGAAAAAGTTGAGGGGGGTGTCAAGACACTTAGGGTCGTCGACAGAAAGGCAGTCCGACCTGGGGACATTTATGGTCCCCTCCCCAGATGGGGACTCCGAGGCTGGTGTAGGAGTCGCCATGATGATTTTAAAATTTTTGAGTGAAGGGTGTGGGTGTTATTAGGTGCTTGTAGTTTTGTGTGGAGGAAGAGAGTTGTCTTTAGAGGGCAGGCTGTGACTGCCCCCTTGTGTTGTGAGACACAAAGGGAAACGTTCAGTGAGGTCACAGCTGGGTTTAATGATAAGTTCACAGCACCCCCTGAACAGTGCTTTAGACATCACTGGGAGTAATTATCGTTTCGGCAGGTGTCTACTGCCTCCTCCTGTTATATATATATATATATATATATATATATATATATATATATATATATATATATATATATATATATATATATATATATATATATATATATATATATATATATATCACCTAGGCAGATACATTATGTTTCATATGTATATATTCAGACTGCTGAATCAGGTGTGTTTCGAGAAGTCCATAAAGCAGAGGAGAAAGGCCGCTTGAAATTGCTTGCAGTGCCTGACTATTCCTCGGTGCTGGAAACAGATGTTATTAATGGTCGACACGTCATTATTGATTTGGAGGATAACCTTCTTGCAACCAAGAGCAAATATTTCTCAATTACAGGTATTTATAGATTATGCTCGCACACACACACACACACACACACACACACACACACACACACACACACACACACACACACACACACACACACACACACACACACACACACATATATATATATATATATATATATATATATATATATATATATATATATATATATATATATATATATATATATATATATATATATATATATATATATATATATATATATATATATATGGTGCAGGGCAATGGCTGCAAAAATTTATTAAATAAAAAAATAAGTGGGATCAAGAGGATTATCCAAATTTGGAGTTGTGTCTCATAACCTTCCTCTTAAAAATACTGAAAACATGGGAAACAAGGCAGGCAAGGAATTCCAGAGTTTATCAATGAAAAAGATGACTGACTGAATACTGATTAACCTTGCTTGAGAGAGGTGGACAGAATATTGGTAAGAGAAAGTCCTATGCAGCGAGACCGCGGTAGGAGGGTTGACATGTCATTAGTATGATCAGATGAGCAGTTAGCGTGAAAATAGCGGTAGAAGCTAGCAAGAGATGCAAAATTGTGGCGATGATAGGAAGGCTGAAGGCAATCAGTTAGAGGAGAGTTGATCAGACAAATGTTTTTGATTCTACATTGTTTACATCTCACTGAAGCCTAGATTACTAACAGCATTACTTAGGTGTTTTCTTCTATTTTCTTCATCCTCTTTATGGGGCTTAAGATGGCTGCTTCGTATTATATACGCAACTGTATGTTTGCTGTTGTCCCACCACTCAAATCTTCAAAAATCCACTGCCTAGCTGAGACTTCATTGGCATTGTCTTTGTAAGGTTATCTTTGCCGTGTATCCCTAATGTAAAATGTAATTGCTCTCGTTGTGTATCCTTAATCTAATTGCTTTGATTATTAAAAATTTAGATTATCTGACTTCCAAAGAGAATCACACCCAAAAAACGTTATTCCTTTGCTAATATCTCCATAATATAAGATTTAAAGGTTCACTAGTAGTTTAGCTCTTTTGATTTGTTGAAAACTATCAGCTTTACATGACCATGAACAATTGGTGCAACACCTTATCTTCACTCTTGACTGTCTTGTAGTTGCACTTATCCTTTTTCTATCCCTTCAACTTAATCTGAAAAACTGTTTTTCTCTCTTGTATAGCCTTCTTCACTATTAAGCTCTTTGTTTTATTGTTGCAGTGCCGCTAGCGGAGTCAATGAAGTGGAGGTCTTTCATCTTAAGCCTCCACCAAATTGGAAAACCTGAGACATTATATTATCACTGGTTTTCCTTAGAGTACTCGTAACTGTTGCTTCCATATTAGAGAATCATTTTCTTGTGCAGAGCATATAAGGTAACTGATGGCCTATGGTATGATGATATATATTTTGCACGTTTATTTATTTTTTTTTCATCTTAAAGCTTGTATACTCAGTCAACTCAGTTTGCTTTCTTGATGTTCAGGATATAGGGGATTTACAAATGGTACTTAAGTCTTCTAAGTCCTGAAACTTTTGCCCCTTTATATTTTCACCTGAAATCGTTCTAATCATCAGCTCTACAGCTTTACAGAAGTGTCATTATGTTCGGACACAGCTCCCATCTGTGTCCATCCACCTCCCCAGGAGGTTGTCCCGCGCGCCTCGCAGTAGAATGATGCGCCCAGCCTCGGGCTTGACCAAGGAACGTAGAATCCTTAGGCTCGACCACTCGCGTAACTCCGCGCCACAGTCCATGCTTACAGTCTGATAACTTCAGCAGGATGATAATGAGCCAGTTTAGCGGGTGACGTCACATATTATCTACTCTCCATTGTTCATGGGTGGAAAAGCCGTTGGTCGGAGAATGTAAGCCTTGCGGCGTGGTGAACATATGTCTGCTGTGCTGTAAAAGATTGCGGTACCAACTACCGCCATAAATTGCCCGACGTCAGCTTCCATCCATTTTGAAAATCATGATGATTGTAAGCCATATCAAATAAGAAAAATTGTATTAGCATAAGTGTACTTACCCTAATATCATTTCCATGTTAATTTACAATAATAAATTTACAGAATTGGTAGACAATCACGCCAATTATTTTACAATGTAAATTCTTGACTAGGTGGGAAGTGACATGAATGAACCCCACTGAATATATTAGGTAAGACGTACAGTTTTAGCATTTTTTTTTTCAGATTATGGCAATATGCAGCAGCCTACACTTGAATTTATTGAAATATTTACTCTGGAATGAAAATACCAGATGTTTCTTAGTAAAGGTCTTGCTACAAAATTAATTAGCACAGTAGCATCACTTAAGCATATTCAGTTCATATGAAATCTTGAATTTAACACCATCAGTCAAGAGCAAGAAGGGACAGGAAATTTCCATACTATATTCTTTGATCTTCGTCCTAGCGAATATAACTACACTAAGTCTCTCTCTCTCTCTCTCTCTCTCTCTCTCTCTCTCTCTCTCTCTCTCTCTCTCTCTCTCTCTCTATCTCGAAATAATATTACAAATGCAGATTATATATATATATATATATATATATATATATATATATATATATATATATATATATATATATATATATATATATATATATATATATATATATATATATATATATATATATATATATATATATATATATATATATATATAAGGGTGTATAATATTTTTCTCCCATTCAGTAGAGGCGCACTAACACTAGAGTACAGTGTCACTAAGGCCCACATATGTTTCAGAGTGAAGAGTAGAGTAAATTAGCACTATGCAGTGAATGCAAATGTTGTACCATCATAGACAAAAATATGCTAAAAAAAAAAAAATAGTAACAATAATAAATCGTCAGTAAAAATCGTCAGTAAAACAATAAAATGAACTGAAAAAAAAAAATCATGTCATTGCAAGATGGATTGTCTAATGAATATACAAAGTAGTCAGTGAATATTAAGTTATGAGTAATTATGGCTGTGTGAGAAAATAGCAGTGCTTACATTACGTTCACATGATAACTCATAAATAGAATGGTCTACCATATTTGACGTCTGTTTTCTTCGTTTTTATAACGTTTCTTCGTATGAGTAAAATGATACGTCACATATTCGCGTGAACAGATTGTAAGCATATGGACTGTGCTCCGCACTACCTTCCGCGGAGGCATAAAGACGCCGCTCTCGCTGAGTTTTTTTTTTTTTTTTTATAGGGACGACCGCCACTCATTTTGTGTTTCCGTCTGTCGTGCCCTTTGTTTGTCCAGGCAGACTGCAGGTTAGCAGTCCGGTTGGACCTCCAGGCAGCCTCACCTACTTTGCGTCCCAGCCTGTTCTCAGTGTGGTCTGAACCAAAGGATCAGTTTGTCACATAAAAGCATGTCATAACAGCTTAGACAGAGAGTTAATAACGCTGATTCCACGACAGTTATTCGTATCAGACCTGTCCCCTCGCTTAAAGACTGTGAATAGCTTGGCTCTCCTCCAAGACTCCGGGTATACGCCAGACAGGAAAATAGTAATGAATAGACTGGTAAGGGTCAGGATTCACTGTACTGGAAGCAAAGATAGCACACCAGGAACGACCCCATCAGATTCACACGCTTTGTCTACATTCAGTCTCTTGATTTGCTCACACACACCTGGTCAAATAATATCGGGTCATCAGGCACCGAGACAGTGGTAAGAGAGCGTTTAGATCAGTTCCAAATAAATCTGTAACATTTGGTGGATTAAGGACAGTCTAAAAATGTCTCCTCAAATCCTCAACACTTGGGCATCGGTAACCTTTCTTTTAGGAGTCACTATATTCACGCATCCATTTGACAAACTCTGTCATCATCCTTATCATCAAGCAACCTTTCCCAACAACAAAAATTGTCTTACCCTTACCTGACACTTTTCATCACTCTCACATAAAAGGTCATATATATATATAT
>NC_087191.1:1500000-1512500 GCF_035594125.1 Scylla paramamosain
GCATGTACAAAATGCGTAGCTAACATGACAAATTATATTGTGTAGATACAGTACAAAACAAATGTGTAATATAAGCATTTAACGTTTACAGTTTATAATTTATCTTTGTGTGTGCATCATCACGGGGTTGTCTCCTGGCACTTTTTACTAGAACCAGCTAATTATGATACGTGGATTTTCGAGATACAAACACAACAAAGAACAAAATGTAATTATGGTCAGAGGATGCTTAGCCCTAGAAGTGCTTTCGCAGTATCTGTAACAGGCGAGAAAAACAACAGCCCGCCTGGCACCTATCCACAAAATTTGGAACATATTAATTAAACAGTGCAAAGTCATGTATGTGCCACGGGAAAGCCAGAGTGGGCATGAACACCTGCTGGGGTTTAGGGGGTGTTCTTTTAGGATGTATATCTCAAACAAACAAGCAAAATATAGGATAAAACTGATTCTCCGTAACGACAAGAATCAAGGCCAACAAAAAGGAAATACCAAATTGCAAGAGACAGAAAGAAACCATTAAATCAGGACATTCCTGTACACGAAGGAACAAATCCTAGAGTCCTATATGCTCAACAAGAAGACTTCAAAAGATTGTTTTGCTACTTTCTTCAATGCGCAAACAGGTAAATATGGTGGAGGAGTCAGGCAAGCAGGAGATAATTCTATTCTACAACAGTACAAATGTTGTGGTGGACACCTTTGCTCAGATATGTGCCACATCCCGCAAAACTAAAATGTGGCCGCTTTGCCTATTTTATGGCATGGTTAACGTAGTAACGCTGAATTCATTCATCATTTACACTGAGAATGACAAGACTGAAGAAAAACACTCTGGTTATGAGGAATTACATGCAGGCATTAGCTGTGAAGCTGACCAGACCTTGGGCAGTTAGCAGAATAAATACACCAAATTTATTCTGTGGTCTCAAGCTATTCATCTCAACTAAGTTCAACCTGCCATCACCTGCTGGTGATGGTGATGGTGATCATATTGCAGGCTGTCGGCACAGGTGTTGCGTAGGTGGGAGACGGTCGCGCTCTCTCCTGGATTCTTTTCTATGTGGCATCGCAGTGTGTCATAGTCGGGAAACGGGCGCTGTCTCGGCTGTCTTGGCCAGTCTTCCAGCCAACCAGCTGCCTCGGAGCTTCACCCCTGCGCTGCAAGAGGTGCACTGAACGAGGCAACAAAAAAAATTGCAATAAAAAAGTCCACTTGGATGCTGGTTTCCCCTCCGAAAAAAAAAAAAAAAATGCCAAGTAGAATAAACAACTAATAGAGGATAAGTGTCTTGAAATCTCTCTCTTGAGAGTTCAAGTCGTAGGAAGGAAGAAGTACATAATTAGGCAGGGAGTTCCAGAGTTTACCAGAGGAGATGAATGAATGAGAATACTGGTTAACTCTTGCATTAGAGAGAGAGAGAGAGAGAGAGGCTGAAGACATGATGAAAAGCTTTTCTAAAAGAGTGGTATAAGTGGAATCCCCGCCCCACACTTTTTTTCTCCTAAGTCTATTAATAGTGGTGCTCCTCAGAGTTCTGTTCTGTCACCCGCTCTCTTTGTATTATCAACTCCTTTAATCTAACTCATTGCCTTCAGCCTCTTTCTCATCCCTCAATGTTACACCTCTTGCCATCTTCTATCGCTATTTTCACATTTACTGCTCTTCTGATCTTGCCTGTGCATGATCTGCATGCTTCTCCTCCCATGGCTTCGCTGCACAGGACATTCTTCTTTCTCTCATCCCTATTCTGTCCACCTCTCTAATGCCCTTTTTCTGGTAAACTCTGTAACTACCTGCCTGCTTCTGTATTTCCTCCTTCATATGACTTGAACTCTTTCAAGAGGGCATTACGTAGGTCGGTTTTTTTTTTTTTTTTTTTTTTACATTTTTTTTTTGTTGCCCTTGGACAGTGACCATCATCTAAATACATAATAGTTTTTTTTTCCATAACTAGACATATTTCTATATAATATTTATTTTAAGGAGCCTTTAGGAAATACTTAATTTAACGCTGCCAGCCATGCTGGTATGAAAATAAGCATATGATCGAATTTATTGTTGTATATATATGGCTGATAAAACTATTTGAAATGAGAGAGAGAGAGAGAGAGAGAGAGAGAGAGAGAGAGAGAGAGAGAGAGAGAGAGAGTGTGTGTGTGTGTGTGTGTGTGTGTGTGTGTGTGTGTGTGTGTGTGTGTGTGTACAATACGTTGGACCTTGCTCTAAAATGTCATATATACGCATGCATCACGAGTTGCCTTGCCATTCCACTGATTCTTGGCTGTGTGGAGCTACGACTGTCAGGTAGGCACTGGTGTATTCGTTTATTGCAGCTTAAGTTCAGAATGTTTATATCTTGTTATATTTGTGTGCCTTGTACTTAAGAATATGCACTTGAATGAGTTACTGTATGTAGGAAATACTTAATTAGTCTTCAAGCCACCAATGTAAAACTTTTCATCGTTGCATCTCGTAATTATCTCTCTCTCTCTCTCTCTCTCTCTCTCTCTCTCTCTCTCTCTCTCTCTCTCTCTCTCTCTCTCTCTCCAACAAAAAATAACACATTGAAAGTCATGATTCCCACAATACTTTATGTGGTGTATATACATTTTTATTTTTTTTTAAACAATATAAAGGATGGTTCTTAACTGCACAATAGGCTAGTTACAACGATTTTCTATTCTTGATCGGCGTTTGGATAGATTATTATTATTATTATTATTATTATTATTATTATTATTATTATTATTATTATTATTATTATTATTACTACTACTACTACTACTACTACTACTACTACTACTACTACTACTACTACTATTATGAGTCATCAATATCATTTTTCCTTTATTTACTTATTTAAGGAATCTAAAATGTTTCAAAGCTTATTATATACTATTTGGATATCTGGTTCGGTTTTTTTAAAGTGTAAGATAAGATAATTATTATATATATAATTATATATATATATATATATATATATATATATATATATATATATATATATATATATATATATATATATATATATATATATATATATATATATATATATACGAGTATATATATATATATATATATATATATATATATATATATATATATATATATATATATATATATATATATATATATATATATATATATATATATATATATATATATATATATATATATATATATATATTATGTATTTATTTTTTTTTACCATAAGGTATTTTTTTTTATAGAAATCATGAAGATTTTAGGAGGGACACTGGCTGGGGCAACAAAGATCCAATAAAAAAAAAAAAGCCCACTGAGATGTCAGTTCCAGTAAAGGGTCCAAAGCAGTAGTAAAAAAACTGAAGGATGAGTGTCTTGAAACCTCCCTCTTGAAGGTATTCAAGTCATAGGAAGGTGAAAATACAGAAGCAGGCAGGGAGTTCCAGAGTTTACCAGAGAAAGGAATGAATGACTGAGAATACTGGTTAACTCTTGCATTAGAGAGATGGACAGAATAGGGCTGAGAGAAAGAAGAAAGTCTTGTGCAGCGAGACCGCGGGAAGAGGGGAGGCATGCAGTTGCCAAGATCAGAAGAGCAGTTAGCATGAAAATAACGGTAGAAAACAGCTAGAGATATAATATTACGGCGATAAGAGAGAGGCTGAAGACAGTCAGTTAGAGGAGTTGATGAGACGAAAATCTTTCCATTCCACCCTGTCTAGAAGAGCGGTATGAGTGGAACCCCGTCCCAGACATTTGAGGCATACTCCATACATGAACGGATAAGGTCCTTGTACAGAGTTAGCAGCTGTGGGGGGTGAGGGGTGAGAAAAACTGGCGGAGACGTCTCAGAACGTCTAACTTCATAGAAGCTGTTTTAGCTAGAGATGAGATATGAAGTTTCCAGTTCAGATTATAAGTAAAAGACAGACAGAGGATATTCAGTGTAGAAGAAGGGGCAGTTGAGTGTTATTGAAGAAGAGGGGATAGTTGTCTGGAAGGTTTTGTCGAGTAGATAGATTTAGGAATTGAGTTATTGAGGCATTGAACAATATCAAGTTTGCTCTGCCCCAATCAGAAATTTTAGAAAGATCAGAAGTCAGGCGTTCTGTGGCTTCTCTGCGTAAAATGTTTACTTTCTGAAGGGTTGGACGTCTATGAAAAGACGTGGAAAGGTGCAGGGTGGTATCATCAGCGTAGGAATGATAAGACAAGAAGTTTGGTTTAGAAGGTCATTGATGAATAATAGGAAGAGAGTGGGTGACATGACAGAACCCTGAGGAACACCACTGTTAATAGATTTAGAATAACAGTGACTGTCTACCACAGCAGCAATAGAACGGTCAGAGATGAAACTTGAGATGAAATTATAGAGAGAAGGGTAGAAGCCGTAGGAGGGTAGTTTGGAAATCAAAGCTTTGTGTCAGACTCTATCAAAAGCTTTTGATATATCGAAGGCAACAGCAAAAGTTTCACCAAAATCTCTAAAAGACTCATTAAGAAAAGCCAGAAGATCACCAGTAGAACGGCCTTGACGGAACCCATACTGATGATCAGATAGAAGGTTGTGAAGTGATAGATGTTTAAGAATCTTTCTGTTGAGGATAGATTAAAAAACTTTAGATAGGCAGGAAATTAAAGCAATAGGACGGTATTTTGAGGGATTAGAGCGGTTATCCTTTTTAGGAACAGGCTGAATGTAGGCAAACTTCCAGCAGGAAGGAAAGGTAGATGTTGACAGACAGAGCTGAAAGAGTTTGACTAGGCAAGGTGCAAGCACGGAGGCACAGTTTCGGAGAACAATAGGAGGGACCCCATCAGGTCCATAAGGCCTTCAGATGGTTTAGGCAAGCGAGGGCATGGGAAACATGATTGCGAAGAATTTTAATAGGTAGCATGAAGTAGTCAGAGGGTGGAGGAAAGGCAGGAACAAGCACAGAATCGTTCAAGGTAGAGTTTCCAGCAAAGGTTTGAGCGAAGAGTTCAGCTTCAGAAATAGATATGATAACAGTGGTGCCATCTGGTTGAAATAAAGGAGGGAAAGAAGAAGCATAGTTATTGGAGATATTTTTGGTTAGATGGCAGAAGTCACGATGGGAGTTAGATCTTGAAAGGTTTTGACACTTTCTGTTAATGTAGGAGTTTTTGACTAGTTGGAGAACTGACTTGGCATGGTTCCGGGCAGAAATATAAAGTGAATGCGATTCTGGTGATGGAAGGCTTAAGTACCTTTTCTAGGTCACCTCTCTATCATGTATAGCACGAGAACAAGCTGTGTTAAACCAAGGTTTGGAAGGTTTAGGTCGAGAAAAAGAGTGAGGAATGTACGCCTCCATGCCAGACACTATCACTTCTCTTATGCGCTCGGCACACAAAGACGGGTCTGTGACACGGAAGCAGTAGTCATTCCAAGGAAAATCAGCAAAATACCTCCTCAGGTCCCCCCAGCTAGCAGAGGCAAAACGCCAGAGGCACCTTCGCTTAGGGGGATCCTGAGGCGGGATTGGAGCGATAGGACAAGATACAGATATGAGATTGTGATCGGAGGAGCCCAACGGAGAAAAGAGGGTAACAGCATAAGCAGAAGGATTAGAGGTCAGGAAAAGGTCAAGAATATTGGGAGTATCTCCAAGACGGTCAGGAATATGAGTAGGGTGTTGCACCAATTCCGCTAGGTCGTGGAGGATAGCAAAGTTGAGGGCTAGTTCACCAGGATGGTCAGTGAAGGGAGAGGAAAGCCAAAGCTGGTGGTGAACACTGAAGTCTCCAAGAATGGAAATCTCTGCAAAAGGGAAGAGAGTCAGAATGTGCTCCACTTTGGAAGTTAGGAAGTCAAAGAATTTCTTATAGTCAGAGGAGTTAGGTGAGAGGTATACAGCACAGATAAATTTAGTTTGAGAGTGAATATAGTTGTACCAGATGGTTGAAAACTCAGAAGATTCAAGAGCGTGAGCACGAGAACAGATTAAGTCGTTGCGCACATAAACGCAACATCCAGCTTTGGATCGAAAATGAGGATAGATAAAGTAAGAGGGAACAGAAAAGGGCTACTGTCAATTGACTCAGACACCTGAGTTTCAGTGAGGAAAAGAAGATGAGGTTTAGAAGAGGAGAGGTGGTGTTCTACAGACTGATAATTATATCTTAGACCGCAAATGTTGCAGAAGTTAATGAAGAAAAAATTGATGGGGTTGTCAAGACACTTAGGGTCGTTGTCAGAAGGGCAGTCTGACATGGGGACATTTATGGTCCCCTCCACAGATGGGGACTCCGAGGCTGGTGTAGGAGTCGCCATGATAATTTTAAAATTTTGAGTGAAGGATGTGTGTGTTATTAGGTGCTTGTAGTTTTGTGTGGAGGAAGAGAGTTGTCTTTTAGAGAGTAGGCTGTGACTGCCCCCTTGTGTTGTGAGACACGAAGGGAAACGTTCAACGAGGTCACAGCTGGGTTTAATGATAATTTTACAACTCCCCCTGATTCAGTGCTTTAGACCTCACAAGGAGTAATATATATACGAGTATATATATATATATATATATATATATATATATATATATATATATATATATATATATATATATATATATATATATATATATATATATATATATATATATATATATATATATATATATATATATATCATGCACTTTATATTTTTGCCCGGAACCATGCCAAGTCTGTTCTCCAACTAGCCAAAAACTCCTTCATTAATATAGTATCAAAATCTTTCAAGGTTTAACTCCCCACCGTGACTTCTGGCATCTAGCCAAAAATGTCTCCAATAACTTTGCTTCTTCTTCTTTCCCTCATCTGTTTCAACCAGATGGCACCACTGCTATCACATCTATCTCTAAAGCTAAACACTCCGCTCAAACCTTTGCATAAAACACTACCTTGGATGATTCAGGGATTGTTCCTCCCTCTCCTCCACCCTCTGACTACTTCATGGTGCCTATTAAAATTCTTCACAATGATGTTTTCTATGCCCTCGTTGGCCTAAACCCTCCTAAGGCTTATGGACCTGATGGGGTCCCTCCTGTTTTTCTCCGAAACTGCGCCTCCGTGCTTGCACCTTGCCTTTCAACTCTCTCAACATCTACCTTTCCTTCTTGCTGGAAGTTTACTTACATTCAGCCTGTTTCTAAAAAGGGTGACCGTTATAATCCCTCAAAATACAGTGCTATTGCTTTAATTTCCTGCCTATTTGAAGTTTTTGAATCTATCCTCAACAGGAAGATTCTTAAACATCTATTTCACAACCTTCTATCTGATCACCAGTATGGGTTCCGTCAAGGCCGCTCTACTAGTGATCTGGCTTTCCTTACTGAGTCTTGGTCATCCTCTTTTAGAGATTTTAGTGAAACTTTTGCTTTTGCCTTAGACATATGGAAAGCTTTTGGTAGAGTCTGGCACAAAGCTTTGATTTCCATACTACCCTCCTACCGTTCTCTGTAACTTCATCTCAAGTTTCTTTATTATTATTATTATTATTATTATTATTATTATTATTATTATTATTATTATTATTATTATTATTATTTATTATTGTATTATTATTGTTATTATCATTACTATTATTATTATTATTATTATTATTATTATTATTATTATTATTATTATTATTATATTTATTCCATTTCATCTATTTATGTAGTTATTATTATTATTATTATTATTATTATTATTATTATTATTATTATTATTATTATTATTATTATTTCTTGCTCAGCAATTACATTTACTGGGTATGTGGAGCGCCAGTCCCACGGCAAACATCGAACCGATAATATATATATATATATATATATATATATATATATATATATATATATATATATATATATATATATATATATATATATATATATATATATATATATATATATATATATATATATATATATAGTGTTCGCGCAATGCTAGAAATATACATATGAAGTACATGTAATTGTTGAAAAAATTATAATAAAATCAAACTAATTACTAATAATCAAACAGATAAATAAATAAATATATTGTGATTAATATAATTCAGAGTGTTAAGCAATGTTCATTTTTCACAATAATTTGACAGCTGTGTTCTTCAGAAGCTCGTAATCGGGAGGAGGATGGAGTTTCACCCTGCCAATATAAAGACGTGTGCAGTGGAGCGCATGTTGTTTGTATGGCTGTGGTCTCGTGGACGATCAGTTCGGTGCATAGCGAGGCAGACATGCAGAAGCCCTACCACTGTACGGAGATGGTTAAGACGCCTGCAAAAGGAAAAATATTTTGTTGGCCACCACAAAACGGGAGGTCTTACTCTGCTACCTAGAAGCGTTGAGGAAATTTTCATAAATTTGTGCAATAATGTTCACAGCACCTCATTGTATTATGAAATATTTAGATCAGTTTTCAATGACAGTTCATTAACTCAACACAAAAGCTTTCATGAAGGTTTCTCTCGCTATGACGTCAATCCCGCTAAGAGGGCTGCTTTATTTTCATACTTGCGACGGCTACCGCTGCTCCATCTGAATTTGTACCGCACTGCTTCCACACACCTCCAGG
Organism: Scylla paramamosain; assembly: GCF_035594125.1. Taxonomy (NCBI): domain Eukaryota; kingdom Metazoa; phylum Arthropoda; class Malacostraca; order Decapoda; family Portunidae; genus Scylla; species Scylla paramamosain. The sequence continues at coordinate 1,508,543 of NC_087191.1, forward strand.
GAAACTTGCTGTCACGTACCCTGCAAATGGGATTGTATCCTACTTGAAGTGTTATACAGTTCTTCAGGGAAGCAAGTCTTTTATACTATGTTTATCTGGTGAATAAAGAGCTAAAGAATATTGATATCGTTTTTTTTTTTTCTTATTACTGTGAAATATACAAAAGAGTAGCGGATTTATATATCAAACAAAACATACAAAATAAAAAGCACACAGGTTTGATGCGCATGAGTATATGCGTATAATGTGAAGAATGTAGACTAGTCCCCTTCATAACTTCTCAAACGTGATTTGAAGGAAGTGGTAGCCAATCATGAAGTAAAAAGCATGAAAATCCTTGAATTGATCAAAACTTCACACAAAAGACACCTCACTGCACGCTCTTCTCAACACGATTCGTTATGTCCTATTCATACACGTCTCTTCTCTTTTCTATTTCACTAACATCTGCAGCGCCTTACATGGGTGTTTAAAATACTTGTATCTTCCACATGTATACACTCGTACATAAGAAGAGGACGAAGCAGAACTGGTAAATATTCCTATTTTTTCCATATCACTGGCGTGCTCTTAGAAGTGTCTGTCATGGCCCTCAGTTCTTCTGCAACAACTGACTTGTAAACTTTCATTGTCCTTCCTTTCCATTTCTTTAGACTCACTATAAAGGATTTATATCTTTTCACTCAAAGTAGGTGATTTATTTTGTTAAATTATAGAATTTGCACATCAGCATTATATCTTTTTAGGACGTCCGACCAACAGGACAAGCCTGTGTATACGCTGGTCTCACTTCCAGATCTTCTCTAATCTGAATATTCCTTTCTCTTCTTGTAACTTCTTCTTCTTCTTATAACTTCTTATAACTCTTCTTATAACTTCTGTCTCAGCTCCCTAGATCTCTGACACCAGCTTTGTTGTTACTGTCCAGCATTCAACAACATATAATAGTATTGGTTTTAAAATTTTATTAAAGATTATTACCTCACATTCCTTAGGTATATATCTGTCTTGAAGTAGAAGGTAAAGTGCGTTAACATTTGCATTGCATTTTTCGACCTTTTTATTAATTTCATTCTCATCAAGATTCCTCTTACTTATAATGGTACCAACATACTGAAAATTTTTTTGTTTCTGGTAATCTTTCTCCTGTTCCACCTCTCTGCCGACCACCATCACTTTTGTTTTTCTTGTATTTAGAGTCATTCTATTTCTTGTCACTCTCTCTTATCATCTGCCCGCCGCAATTTGGAGAGCACCAGGAAAATCTGTTATGATAGTAACATCATCTGCTGATGCAGAAGTTTCCCCTCTTGCAGGATTGACATAATTTTTGAGGCATTTATCTATATAGATGATAAGAAAGCAGGGATTAATCTTATCGCACTCCAGTCTTCACTTTATACCGCTCTCCCTCTACTTCACCACAGTTAACCAGTCTACAGTAGTTTAAATACATACTTTTCACAACTTTAATTAATGTTGGGTTTATCCCGCAGTAATAATCTTCCAAGAAGCGCCATTGTCTATTTATGTTTATCCTACCAAAAATTATTTGAAGATCTACAAAAACTATAAATTACTCTTCTCTAGCAAAATTTTCGTAGCAAACACAGGATCAATAGTGCTCCTCCGTGGTCAATATCCATACTCACAGTTACTTAACTTGTTTCAACGAATCTTTAGATTGCATGTTCTCTTTCATATATCTTTCATATATATTTCCTACATTTTTTTTTTTTTATGTAGGAGGGACACCGGCCAAGCGCAACAAAAATTTAATAAAAAAAAAAAAACCCACTGAGATGCCGATCCCTGAATAGGGTCCGAAGCGGTGATAAAAAAAAAAAAAAATAAAGAAAGAATAAGTGTCTTGAAACCCCCCTCTTGAAGGAGTTCAAGTCAAAGGAAAGTGGGAATACAGAAGCAGGTAGGGAGTTCCGAAGTTTACCAGAGAAAAGGATAAATGACTGAGAATAATGGTTAACTCTTGCATTAAAGAGGTGGACAGAGAAAAAAAGTCTTGTGCAGCGAAGCCACGGGAGGAGGGGAGGCATGCAGTTAGTAAGTTCAGAAGAGCAGTAGGCATGGAAAATAGCGGTAAAAGATAGCTAGAGATGCAACATTGCAGCGATCAGAAAGAGGCTGATGACAGTCAGTTAGAGGAAAGGAGCTGATGAGACGAAAAGCTTTTGATTCCACCATTTCTAAAAGAGCGGTATGAGTGGAACCTCCCCAGACATGTGAAGCATACTCCATACATGGACGGATAAGGCCTTTATGAAGAGTTAGCAGTTTTGGTGGTGAGAAAAACTGGCGGAGACGTCTCAGAACACCTAGTTTTATAAAAGCTGTTTTAGCTAGAGATGAGATGTGAAGTTTCTAGTTTTGATTATAAGAAAAGGACAGACCGAGAATGTTCAGTGTAGAAGAGGGGGACAGTTGTGTGTCACTGAAGTAGAGGGGATAGTTGTCTGGAAGGTTGTGTCAAGTTAATAGATCGAGGAATTGAGTTTTGAGGCCCTGAACAATGCCAAGTTTACTCTGCCCTAATCAGAAATTTTAGAAAGATCAGAAGTTAGGAGTTCTGTGGCTTCCCTGCATGAACTGTTTAATTCCTGAAGGGTTGGACGTCTATGAAAAGACGTAGAAAAGTGCAGAGTGGTATCATTAGCCTAGGAGTGGATAGGACAAGAAATTTGGTTTAGAAGATCATTGATGAATAATAGGAAGAAAGTGGATGACAGGACAGAATCCTGAGGAACACCACTGTTAATAGATTTAGGAGAAGAACAGTGACCGTCTACCACAATAGCAATACAACGGTCAGAAATGAAAGTCGAGATAAAGTTACAGCGAGGAGGATAGAAACCGTAGGAGGATAGTTTGGAGATGAAAGGTTTGTGCCAGACTCTATCAAAAGCTTTTGATATGTCCAAGGCAACAGCATAAGTTGCACCAAAATCTGTAGAAGAGGAAGACAAAGACTCAGTAAGGAAAGCCAGAAGTTCGCCAGTAGAGTGGCCTTGACGGAACCCATACTGGCTATCAGATAGAATGTTGTGAAGTGATAGATGTTTAAGAATCTTCCTGTTGAGGATAGATTAAAAAACCTTAGATAGGCAGGAAATTAAAGCAATAACACGGTAGTTTGAGGGATTAGAACGATCACCCTTTCTAGGAACAGGCTGAATGTAGGCAAACTTCCAGCAAGAAGGAAAGGTAGATGTTGACAAACAGGGATGAAAGAGTTTGACTAGGCACGGTGCAAACACGGAAGTGCAGTTTCGGAGAACAATAGGAGGGATCCCACCAGGTCCAAAAGCCTTCCGTGGATTTAGGCCAGCGAAAGCATGGAAAACATTATTGCGAAGAATTTTTATAGGTAGCATGAAGTAGTCAGAGGGTGGAGGAAAGCAGGAACAAGCCCTGAATCATCCAAAGTAGAGTTTTGAGCGAAGAGTTCTGATTTAGAGATAGATGTAACAGCAGTGGTGCCACCTGTTTGAAATAAAGAAAGGAAAGAAGAAGAAAAGTAATTGGAGATCCCTTTGGCTAGATTCCAAAACTCACGAGAGGAATTAGATCTTGAAAGATTTTGACACTTTCTATAAATGAAGGAGTTTTTGTGGCTAGTTGGAGAACTGACTTGGCATGGTTCCGGGCAGAAATATAAAGTGCATGAGACTCTGGTGATGGAAGTGGGCTACCTCTCTATCATGTATAACACGAGAACAGGCTGTGTTAAACTAAGGTTTGGATGGTTTAGGTCGAGAAAAAGAGTGAGGAATGTACACCTCCATGCCAGACACTATCACCTTTTTTATGCGCTCAGCACACAGAGAATGATGTTTTTTTTTGCAGCGGCGAGCCTTGTGGAAGGTAGCCAACCGCCCGGTCTGAGGGTGGCGTCTTCAGCCGGAATCCTACCGGATGAGAGCTTGGTAGGTAGGTTTCGCCA
>NC_087191.1:1517500-1547500 GCF_035594125.1 Scylla paramamosain
CAACGGGACCGCCGACATGCCGGATACCAGATACTTGCCGGATACTTGAATAGAAGTGAAATTATGTCCACAATCACCACCCTACACTCACACAACTTACCATAACAAAGATCAGCTGATCGCCTTTCACCTCTCTGTAATCGTCGACAAATATCTACCTTCCGCTTAAGTGTAAGCACAACACGCTTCCTCTTTTCTACAACTTTAGGCATGATGAAGGTGTCAGGCGATAAACAGTGCACACGCGGGACTGAGTCACTGAGTAAACACAGTGCAGTGGGCCGCGGGTGGCGCGAAGCAGTGCGCTCTGGTGGCGAGGGGACAAAGTATGCCTCGCGCGGGAATTTTAATCGATTTTATGAGTACACATTGATTTTTTATTGATTTTAAGGCTCGGGGAAAAATGTGCCGGATATTTGAAGCTGCTGGATACTCGAATGCCGGATGAAGGGAATTTTACTGTAACTGTTCTGTGTAGCGGCATCACGACGATTTCATTCCACATTTTAACATTCCACAGAACATTTTAAATAACTCTGTATCATATCCCCTCTTATACATCTCCTCTCAAATGAAAACATGTTTAATTCCTTTAATCTATCTTTATACTCCAGGCGCTTTAATGCTGGTATCATCCTAGTTACTCTTCTCTGAACTGCTTCTAACATGTTAATATCCTGCCTATAATGGGGTGACCAGGCCTGTATGCAATACTCTAAGTGGGGCCTAACATATGAATTATATAAGCTACGCACCACTTCCTTACTTTTATAACTAACATTTCTATTTATAAAACCCAGGATCCTATTTGCCCTATTTCTTGCTTCTAAACATTGCTTTGAAAATTTCATAGTCCTGTCTATCACTACACCTAAATCCTTTCCCTCCTCTACTGCCTCTAGCCAACATCCCTCCATCTCATAGCTAAAGTTTGTTGTCTTTACCTAAATGCATAACCTGACACTTTTAGAATTAAACTCCATCTGCCACCTGTCTGCCTATGCTATCAGTCTGTCCAGGTCTCGTTGTATTCTGTAATTGTCCTTTTCACCCTGTACTGCACATGCTATCAGCCTGTCCAAGTCTCGTTGTATTCTGTAATTGTCCTTTTCACCCTGTACTGCCTATGCTATCAGCCTGTCCAGGTCTCGTTTTATTCTGTAATTGTCATTTTCACCCTGTACTGCACATGCTATCTTAGTATCATCTGCAAACTTTGAGACTTTTCTACTAATTCCTATATCTAACTCATTAGTATACACCAAGAAAAGAAGAGGTCCTAGCACTGATCCTTGGGGTACCCCACTAACCACTTCCTTCCACTCAGACATTGCCCCATTTAATACTACTCTCTGTTTCCTATCAGAAAGCTATGAGAAAGTGTATGAGTATACTCTTAGATCTATACCGGTACTTCTAATGGTTTTTCATTATTGTTAGTGACTGCAATGTTAATGCATCAAAGCAGCGTAAATTTGACATATTTTTTTTGCAAATCTCCAGAGAACCCTTAGTATACAAATAGTTAAAATTAGTATTGGTCGACAATAATTACCTTTCCATGAAGTCACAAGCTACTGCTGCTGCTACTGCTACAGCACCCATATCTGCCTCTGGCTGCATCTCTGCCACGCTTGCAACTGCCAATAAAGGCATCATAGGTCCTGATAGAAGAGAATGGTTTTCCTCATCTTCCAGATAAGTATCAGAGTCAGTGCTGCTGTCCATTATCTCGTCCCTTGACTCACTTCTCGTAGTCTGGCTTTGTTGATACTCAAACTTCCCACCACGGCTGCTGTCTCTGTTATGATCCGTACGACAGTTTTTCCGAGACGGTGCGAGCGAGAGTCGTCTGGTAGCACAGTAGTCGTGTTTACCAAAAGCCCAGCCGAAACATCAAACAGTGTTTGATATTCTGATGCGCTGGTAAAAACGCTTATAGTAAGCTACTTGGTGGTAATGATGCCTAAAGCGTTGCTGACAGGTGGATGGGAGGCCGCTGGTTGGCTGGTGAGCCAGTCATCTGCGAGGCGAGTCCATATGGGGTGCTGCCGCCGCTAGAGAGAGAGAGAGAGAGAGAGAGAGAGAGAGAGAGAGAGAGAGAGAGAGAGAGAGAGAGAGAGAGAGAGAGAGAGAGAGAGTTCCCGTTTCCTGCATACGCCGCACCTGCGCAGCCCTCTGACACTCGTTGCTCCCGCACCATGCTGTGACTGCATGTGACTCTGGGTCCTGAGGGACGTTGTGAGGGTTGCGTGCCCTGGTAACTTGAGACAGTGAATGTGAAACTGAAGTGTGTGCGTGACTCCTACATTGTTCGTGACGGATTGGACTGTGGGCGGAGGTAGTTGTGTAACACTGCCCGCATGGTGCGACACTACTGTGTGCTGTTAGGCTGTTTGTGTGGTGAGACACATTACTCTACGGTACTGAACGAAATGCTGAGTGAGGTTGTGTGGTGCGTACCTTGTTTGTACTCGCACTGTGACGTGCTGGTTTACCTTGTGCCCTATAATGCCGCTGTTATTAAAGACAGGAGTGCCAGGTGAAACTGTGTCTCGTTACCCTTCATCTCTCAGTAGTTTGTTGAGTTCAAACTGTGAGCGTGTGTACCTGCTTGCCCCCCATTAGTCAAACGAACCCGATGACAGTGGTGGATCCCTGTTGTGTGCTGACCGATCCTTGGCTGTTGCTATGGTACCTGAGTACCTGAAGGTGCCTGAAGGCTGAAGGTGGCTGTCACAACAGTATATTTATCATTACATTGTTTTCTTATTATACAGGGTTTTCCGCGAGGATTGTCATATTTTATATGAAAAATAGAATTGAAGAATTTTATGTATCATCAGAATAGTTGACTCCCTAAACATTATGAAATTGATATGGCAACTTGGATCAGTGGAGCGGTTGTGTGTGCGTATGTGTGTTGATTTCTCTGCACGTGTGTGTGTGTGTGGGGGGGGGGGAAGATGTTATTGGGCGTGTGTGTCTGTGTATGTGGGTTGGGAGGGTGGATTTTGTGTTCAGTTATGTGTGTGTGTGTGTGTGTGTGTGTGTGTGTGTGTGTGTGTATGTATGTTGGGGAAGGGGCAGTGGGATTGTCTGTCAGCACCAAGTCGTCACATCAGTGTGTTGAATCATCTGATCCTCACTGATCCGCGGTGACATATCAAATTCATAATGCTCTGGGTGTCAATTACTCCAATAATACAAGGAGGAGGTAGTAGACACCTGCCGAAACGATAATTACTCCCAGTGAGGTCTAAAGCACTGTTCAGGGGGTGCTGTGAACTTATCATTAAATCCAGCTGTGACCTCACTGAACGTTTCCCTTTGTGTCTCACAACACAAGGGGGCAGTCACAGCCTGCCCTCTAAAGACAACTCTCTTCCTCCACACAAAACTATAAGCACCTAATAACACACACACCCTTCACTCAAAAATTTTAAAATGATCATGGCGACTCCTACACCAGCCTCGGAGTTCCCATCTGAGGAGGGGACTATAAATGTCCCCAGGTCGGACTGCCTTTCTGTCGACGACCCTAAGTGTCTTGACAGCCCCCTCAACTTTTTCTTCATTAACTTCTGCAACATTCGCGGTCTAAGATATAATTTTTAATCTGTAGAACACCACCTCTCCTCTTCTAAACCTCATCTTCTTTTCCTCACTGAAACTCAGGTGTCTGAGGCAACTGACAGTAGCCCCTTTTCTGTTCCCTCCTACTTTCTCTATCCTCATTTTCGATCCAAAGCTGGATGCTGCGTGTATGTGCGCAATGACTTAACCTGCTCTCGTGCCCACGCTCTTGAATCTTCCGAGTTTTCCACCATCTGGCTACGACTACAGAGTCACTCTCATACTAAATTTATCTGTGCTGTATACCTCTCACCTAACTCCTCTGACTACAAGAAATTCTTTGACTACTATACTTCCAAAGTGGAGCACATTCTGACCCTCTTCCCTTTTGCAGAGATCTCCATTCTTGGAGACTTCAGTGTTCACCACCAGCTTTGGCTTTCCTCTCCCTTCACTGACCATCCTGGTGAACTAGCCTACAACTTTGCTATCCTCCATGACCTAGAGCAATTGGTGCAACACCCTACTCGTATTCCTGACCGTCTTGGAGATACGCCCAACATTCTTGACCTTTTCCTGACCTGTAATCCTTCTGCTTATGCTGTCACTCTTTCTTCTCCGTTGGGCTCCTCCGATCACAATCTCATATCTTTATCTTGTCCTATCACCCCAATCCCTCCTCAGGATCCCCCTAAGCGAAGGTGCCTCTGGCGTTTTGCCTCTGCTAGCTGGAGGGACCTGAGGAGGTATTTTGCTGATTTTCCTTGGAATGACTACTGCTTCCGTGTCAGAGACCCGTCTTTGTGTGCTGAGCGCATAACAGAGGTGATCGTGTCTTGCATGGAGGCATACATTCCTCACTCTTTTTCTCGTCCTAAACCTTCCAAACCTTGGTTTAACACAGCTTGTTCTCGTGCTATACATGATAGAGAGGTGGCCCACAAAAGGTACTTAAGCCTGCCATCACCAGAATCTCATGCACTTTATATTTCTGCCCGGAACCATGCCAAGTCTGTTCTCCAACTAGCCAAAAACTCCTTCATTAACAGAAAATGTCAAAACTTTTCAAGATCTAACTCCCCTCGTGATTTCTGGCATCTAACCAAAAACATCTCCAATAACTTTGCTTCTTCTTCTTTCCCTCCTCTGTTTCAACCAGATGGCACCACTGCTATCACATCTATTTCTAAAGCTGAACTCTTTGCTCAAACCTTTGCTAAAAACTCTACCTTGGACGATTCTGGGCTTGTTCCTCCCTCTCCTCCACCCTTTGACTACTTCATGCCATGTATTAAAATTCTTCGCAATGATGTTTTCCATGCCCTCGCTGGCCTAAACCCTTGGAAGGCTTATGGACCTGATGGGGTCCCTCCTATTGTTCTCCGAAACTGTGCCTCCGTGCTTGCACCTTGCCTAGTCAAACTCTTTCAGCTCTGTCTGTCAACATCTACCTTTCCTTCTTGCTGGAAGTTTGCCTACATTCAACCTGTTCCTAAAAAGGGTGACCGTTCTAATCCCTCAAACTACCGTCTTATTGGTTTAATTTCCTGCCTACCTAAAGTTTTTTAATCTATCCTCAACAGGAAGATTCTTAAACATCTATCATTTCACAACCTTCTATCTGATCGCCAGTATGGGTTCCGTCAAGTCCGCTCTACTGGTGATCTTCTGGGTTTCCTTACTGAGTCTTGGTCATCCTCTTTTAGAGATTTTGGTGAAACTTTTGCTGTTGCCTTGGACATATCAAAAGCTTTTGATAGAGTCTGGCACAAAGCTTTTATTTCAAAACTACCCTCCTACGGTTTCTATCCTTCTCTCTGTAACTTCATCTCAAGTTTCCTTTCTGACCGTTCTATTGCTGCTGTGGTAGACGGTCACTGTTCTTCTCCTAAATCTATTAACAGTGGTGTTCCTCAGGGTTCTGTCCTGTCACCCACTGTCTTCTTATTATTCATTAATGATCTTCTAAACCAAACTTCTTGTCCTATCCACTCCTACGCTGATGATACCACCTTGCACTTTTCCACGTCTTTTCATAGACGTCCAACCCTTCAGGAGGTAAACATATCACGCAGGGAAGCCACAGAACGCCTGACTTCTGATCTTTCTAAAATTTCTGATTGGGGCAGAGCAAACTTGGTATTGTTCAATGCCTCAAAAACTCAATTCCTCCATCTATCAACTCGACACATCCTTCCAGACAACTATCCCCTCTTCTTCAATGACACTCAACTGTCCCCCTTTTCTACACTGAACATCCTCGGCTGTCCTTTACTTATAATCTGAACTGGAAACTTCACATCTCATCTCTAGCTAAAACAGCTTCTATGAAGTTAGGCGCTCTGAGACGTCTCCGCCAGTTTTTCTCAACCTCCCAGCTGCTAACTCTATACAAGGGCCTTATCCGTCCATGTATGGAGTATGCTTTTACATAACTTGGGGGTTCCACTCATACTGTCCTTCTAGACAGGGTGGAATCAAAAGCTTTTCGTCTCATCTCCTTTAACTGACTGTCTTCAGCCTCTCTCTCATCGCCGCAATGTTGCATCTCTAGGTGTCTTCTACCGCTATTTTCATGCTAACTGCTTTTCTGATCTTGCTAACTGGATGCCTCCTCTCCTCCCGCGGCCTCGCTGCACAAGACTTTCTTCTTTCTCTCACCCTTATTCTATCCACCTCTCTAACGCAAGAGTTAACCAGCTTTCTCAATCATTTATACCTTTCTTTCGTAAACTCTGGAACTCCCTGCCTGCTTCTGTATTTCCATCTTCCTACGACTTGAATCCCTTCAAGAGGGAGGTTTCAAGACACTTATCCTTCAATTTTTGACTACCGCTTTGGACCCTTTTATGGGACTGGCATTTCAGTGGGCCTTTTTTTTTTTTTTTATTGGATTTTTGTTGCCCTTGGCCAGTGTCCCTCCTACATTAAAAAAAAAAGAATCAGATAAATAAATAAATAAGTAAAAATAAATAAATAAACAGGATAGGTTTACCATGTCTTTCACCATACCATCAGACATTGGATTAAGCTACATATGAAGTGTAAAATTTAATACACTTGAAAATGTTGAGGAAGAGACATGGAGCTTGAAGTGATCCAATAAATTAATTGAGGAACACTGAGCAGATAGGGTCTCGAAACGGCGATCTGAGGTCCCGGAAGATTCACCACCACACGTCACAGAGCGACTGCTCAAGCCTTCACTCCAAAAGGCCCTGGTCATTCGCATGCTGGGAGCATGTGACAAGTTACTGTAACTTCTCGCCTTGCTAACATTGACTCACTCTTTTATTTAGTTCGCTCCTTTTCCAGTAAACCCAGTAACTTGAACTCAACATCTGTGTGAGAAGAGAAGTTGTAATACAGTGTTTTTAAAAGAAGAACATTTCATCCAGGCCCTATAGCTTTCCATAAAATAATTTATTAAAAATAATGTATGTTTAAGAAACCAATGAGCGTGTTTTGGGGTGTGGTGTGGGACCTGTTGTCCATCCTTCTTCCCCCTATCACGTGATCAGCCCCAGCGTGGGATCGCTCCCTCGAGTGAGGAAGCAGACGCCACAGCACAGCAGAGACAGTTATCCTCTAGGCCCAGAGTCCTCAAAAGAACACTGGAGCCTAGTAACATTGGCCTCCTTTGGTGAATTACACAACTGAGATCGTCAGCTTGTTTCACCTCCTACAGGCAAAGGAGTACTACAACTGCAAAGTCACTCCACCAGCTAGAAAAGAATCGATAAATACATTCTAGGAGGCTCAGCTACAACAAACGACAAACACATATAAGGATTATAATATTCTATGAACTACTACTCTCTTGAGACAAATCTTCCGCGTCCATAGAATATCATATCTCCTGCCAAGCAATACCATCTAAAACTGCTCGGAAGACATACCACAGCCACCCAAAGCTGACTGATTTAGAGAGGAAGCAGACGCCGCAGCACAGCAGAGACAGTTATCCTCTAGGCCCAGAGTCCCTCCCCCACCACCTCACCCCCCCAAAAAAAAAAAAAAAACACTGGAGCCCAGTAACATTTAACAACACGACGAAAATACACCAGACACAGGAACAAACAGCCCACAGACAAAAAGAAGAGAATCTACCAACATCTCTCTGATAAACCCCACTCCAGTTGAAGTTAAGGAACCGGTGTGGAATATATTAGATTAAGAGGCACAACAATCACAGGTAGGCTCTTGGAGATTCTTATCTCCCACCTATTATCGGCAGGAGCTTATTGCTTTAATTAAACAAATAATATCATAAACTAAACGCCTTCTAAGCTATATCCTCGTAGTCTCCAAGCCTCGCACTTCCTCAAAACGCACCTCCACCCCTCTCGCTAACTGAACATCGACTGAAACGTGGTAAAACGGATGTGTAGGCTGTCCCACCTTGCCTCGAGACAAGGGAACACAAGGGAGCGACGGGAGAATGACGCACAGTGACACACCTCATCCCCCACATAATATGATCAACGAGATACAAACACATTTTTAATAGTTTTGCTTGCTACACTTCCATGAAGGGACTAGTGGCAATCTAACTACGTTATGTTATTTATTACTTTTCATTTTCTCAAACGATAGCATTTACAACATGGGACTTAAACAGGGAATGGAGGAAGGCAAAATCAAATATTGCAGCCTACTCGGCGGGCAGGCTCTTTCCCGTAGCAGCGGGAAAGAACCCGCCCTCCGAGTAGGCTGCAATATTTGATTTTGCCATCCTCCATTCCCTGTTTGAGTGCCATGTTGTAAATGCTATCGTTTGAGAAAATGAAAAGTAAGCGGGAAAGAGCCCGCCCGCCGAGTAGGCTGCAATATTTGATTTTGCCTTCCTCCATTCCCTGTTTGAGTGCCATGTTGTAAATGCTATCGTTACTCATCTCCTTGCTTCTTCCCACTTTTCTTTTTATTTACACAGCACTGTATAATAATAGTAATAATAATAATAATAATGATAATAATAATAAGAATTACAATATATATATATATATATATATATATATATATATATATATATATATATATATATATATATATATATATATATATATATATATATATATATATATATATATATATATCGTAACCCTCCTCCTTACCTTTAAGGGAAGGCAGAGGTTACGCAGGAACTGCACTAATTCTTTATATAACAAACACCACAAAGTTTAAATCCAGGTAATCGAGAGTTAAGGCCGGGGTTCTCACAGTGGGTTAAGCCACAAACGCAGTTCAGAAACGTTAACGCCACTTATTAACCAGTAATTAACACATTTCACGATACTCGCAAGCAACGAAAGACCAGAATTCCACCACATATTACAACATATAATGACCTTTCGATAAATCTTGACGTCACTTTTCACTTTACTTTAGCAAGATTTTTTCGACGAACTCAGGTCATTCAGTAACTTATAACACATTAACAAGTAAGGACACATATAACATAATCACATAAATGAATAATCAAATGTAACATTAAAATATTAGCACTACATGCGAAGTGCCACAAAAGATATTAAAATCACTCTTCAAAATTCAGCATTATATCAACACATGGAAAATGACATAAAATATGTGGGGACCACAGTATACTGAAACAACATTTTAAATCGAGACACACAAGGCACTTAGGAAAAATTTTCAAAGTATTACTTACGACCAAGACGAGACCAAGACTTGTAACACTTGACTCTTGGAGTCTAGTTAGGTTTGAGAGAATCGTTCGCTACTTCGCCTTATATTCCATTTTGACGACGGCAACGTCGACCTACGTACATTGTTATCTACTACTACATAAAGAGTTATCCTTAAGGTTCAAAATCTAACTAGTTAGTACACTCATCTCTTCCTTCACTCCACACGATCACCAGGATACTTATGCTTCACTGTAGATGCGTAAGAAACATGTCTCATAGGGAGTCTATGGTTAACCACCTTTACACGCGAACATAATGGTTTTTCTATGTTCTTCTAGTTCGTGCATTACTGAAGTGTTTTGTGAAGTCAGCGACTGTAAGGTAACCTGATCACAAGATTGATTACGAATAGGCTAGGTCCATGAACTACACGGCCTTAGTCACCTTTACTCGGCGCTCGGGTGCCTCGTCATCAGGGCAGGCACTGTCCTGTTCGTGTGACCAGGGATGCCGTAAGCCTCACAAGAGGTCACGGCGTCACGGCGATAATCAGTGACCTCTGGGGAAATGGGTGGCCAAGGCCTGGATGCTTTGGCGACAACACACCCTTGGCTTGGCTACGATATATATATATATATATATATATATATATATATATATATATATATATATATATATATATATATATATATATATATATATATATATATATATATATATATATATATATATATATATATATATATATATATATATATATATATATATGCCTGTATTTCAGCATATACTTCTTGTGGGACGACTTGCTCGTCGTGTAGGTGACCATGTGCCATCTACGTCGTGGGGAAGGTAATGGACACACCGAAGTAAAGTAGGTCCTTTATTCTATGCTAGGAAGAAAGTACAGGCCGGGTTGCGAGGGGACGCTGCTGTCCCGAGGCAAGCCGTGAGAGCACTGAGGTGCGATGTGCGGGAACTAAGGTGCCAACTCGGCTTTATTGTATAACATTGTAAACGCATCGCTGCCTCTCACAAGTACTGTATGAAATACTATCCTACATCTCCCTCCCCCCTTCACGCTCATAGCACGCAGTGTCTTGAGCGTCTCTCCTGCCCTTGATGCGTGCTGAGCGGCGAGGCAGAGCGGGCTGGGGTGACTCTGCTCCAGGTGGGGTGGCGTCCGTGGGCGGCAGGTCCTTGGACGGGGACATGGACGGGCGAAGGAAGCGGCGGTTCCTCCACCAGATACGACCGCTGGGCATCTTGACGAGGTAGTCACGGGACTTGCCGATGCCCATGACGGTGCCGACCTTATCCCAGCGCTTCGTCGTTGGGTCTTGGACACGGACTACAGCGTCGAGCTCGAGCGGTGGGAGAGGCCGGGCATGTGCGTCGTATCGGTCTGTATCATCTTGTAGGCGAACAGCAGCCCGACGATCACAGCTCTCTACTCTGGCCTGCCACTGTTTCTGGAAAGCCTTAGCGTGAGCGGGGACACAAGAGCGAAGGGGGTGACCGTAGAGGATCTGGGCTGGGGAGCGACCAGTGTGGTTTGGGGCGTTGCGAAGCTCGAGGAGACCCCTGTCGAACGCCTCACAATCCAGGTGTCCAGTAGGGGCCACCTTCTGGATGAGGTACTTAACTGATTTTACAGCAGCCTCTGCATGACCATTCGATTGTGGGTAGTGGGGCGTCGACATGTTGTGGCGGATTCCCCAGCGCTCAAGGAAGGCGGCGAACTCCTGGCTGGCGAACTGTGGGCCGCCATCCGTGCGTAGGCGAACTGGCACACCTAGGTCGCGGAAGAGTTGCCTGAGGTGACGAATCGTTGCTGAAGAAGCAGTATCAACGCCACAAGACACCACAACAGGCCAGCCAGACAGTCGGTCAGCGACCACGAGGAAGTACTTCCCCGCGGTAGAGAACAAGTCAGCTGACACTGACTCGAAGGGCCTGGTGGGGTTGTCGTCGCAGAGGTGGGGCTCTCGCTGCTGGCTTGGCTGCATTACCTGACACGGCTCACAAGCGCGGACCGTGTTCACAATGTCCGCGTCAATGCCGGGCCAGTACACCGCCTGTCGCGCTCGTCGTTTCGTAGCCTCAGCTCCTCGGTGGCTGTCGTGCAGGCGAGCTAGGACGCGATGGCGAAAGGCGGCCGGAACAACAACTCTAGCCCCATACAGGACGAGGTCCTCCTCACAATACAGGTCCTCACGTAGTTTCCAATATGGGCGCAGAGTATTTGGTAGGGCGGTCGCTTGGGAATCCCTGCTTGATGTGCTGAAGGAGCTCGACGTAGGCAGGATCTTCATGGGCCGCACGCCGAAGTTCCTCCATCGCTGGGTCGCTGTCAGTAGCTGTGGTGGCAAGGGACTCGACTGCTCCCAAAGTGACAATACTCCTGACGGAGAAGCTGGTCTCGGCGTCCAGGGCGTCGTCGTCGATGGTCGGGTTGCTCACTGGGAAGCGTGAGAGGGCATCAGGGATGCACAACTCTTTACCCGGCCGCCACGTTGCAGTGAAGACGAAAGCTGCTAACTTCTCCTTCAAACGTTGCAGACGTGGGTTTTCGATGGCGTCTAGTGTGTAGCTGTTGAGGATAGGGACAAGTGGGCGATGGTCTGTCACAAGGGTGAAGTGCTGCAGACCCGTGAGGTTAAACTTACATTTCTTCATAGCCCACACTACTGCCAGCAGTTCTAACTCGATCGTGGCGTAGCGTGTCTCCGTATCCGTCAAGAAGCGTGAGCCACACTGTACTAGATGGAAGTGTCCTCCCCTGTGGTCTTGTAGGAGGGCGTATCCTAAGCCGTACAAGCGCGAAGCGTCTGTTTGTAGGGCAGTCGGGAGGTCAGGATCGAATGCTGCGAGAACTGGTGGGTTGGACAAGGCCTTTTTGACACGTTCGAAAGCCTGGTCGTGGTCAGGGGTCCACACGAACGCTCTCTTCGGGCTCATCAACGGGCGGAGTGGGGCAGCAGCGGCGGATACGTCAGGAGAAAAGTCAGCCAGCTGATTTGCGAGGCCCATGAATGACCGCAGGTCTGTGAGATTGGCTGGCTTGACAAAGTCCGTGATGGCGCGGACCTTCCCTGGGTCTGCTGCGATGCCGTCGTGAGAAAGCTGGTAGCCGCAGTAGGACACCAGCGGCCAGAACAAACTTCTCGGCGTTTAAGGTAATGCCGTGTGACCTGCATCTTGCCAGAACGTCGTTGACCCGGTGGAGGTGTGGAAGGTAGTCCTTGTCGTACAACAGGAGATCGTCTACTACCTTCACACACTTCATCACTCCCTGCAGAGCCTGGTCGCCTCGTCGACAGAAGGCGTCCCCAGTGGCAGCAAAGCCCATGGGGCCGCGGAGGTAGCGGAAGCGGCCGTAAAGAGTGATGAAAGTCGTGAGTTGTTGGTCTTCCTCGGCCAGAGGGATTTGCCAGTAACCGCACAAAGCATCGATTGTTGTGAAGTACTTGGCCTCTGGGTCCACACTTCTGATCGCTGCGAATGGCGTAGGCGACGGGTGGGCCGGGCGGGACACTTGGCTGTTTAGCTTTGACAAGTCGGTGGTGATGCGTACGCCTCCCCCGACCTTCGGAACGACAACCATTGGGTGGCACCAAGGAGATGGGTCCTCATCAGCTGGGGCGATGATACCTTGTGCCACCATGGAGTCCAACTCAGCCTTCACGTGGTCTTGCTATGCCCGGGGAATCAGCCGGGGTGTGTGGACGGCAAAGGGCTTTGCATCTTCTCTAAGGTGGATCCGCATGGGCGATCCCGACATAGGCTGCAACGGTGCCTTCTGCAGGTCGTCCTTCTTCACGAGAACGTCTGCATACTCTTGGAGGAAGTACTCCTTGGCCTCTGCAAGTGATGTGTTGGCATGAAGTGGGAGTGATGGCGATGGTGCTGGAGGTTGGACAACCACAGAGGCTGGTTGCCTGTGGCACTGTACAGTGGCCACTGGTGTGGCACTTGTCGACTCCCTAATCCTGCCGACGGTACTAACGTCGTCCGTTATCTGCCGTGGGAAGTCCTTCGGTATGATGCCTAACTCCCTGCAGTGCTGCCAGGAGAGCAAAGGAGTGCTAAGGGCACCTTGCACATCGATCCACCCCGAGCACGACAACTTGCCATAGGTGAGCTCCGCCTGGAGGGAACCCAAAGCAGCAGGCATCTTAGACCCGTCTGCGTTGTAGTAGTCGAGCGAGGGTGGCGGTTGCAGGTTACTCGTGAGGCCCAAGTGCTGGAGATGTTGTGGGCCTATCACCGTGGTGTCGGCGCCTGTGTCGGGTATCATTTCCATGGTATCGGACCTCTCACCGTGTGTGACGACTATGCATATGGTAGGAGAAGGCGTAGGCTTGACCAGAACAGTTGAGTGGACTCTGCGTACATTACTCGCTTCCTGCTTGGAAGTCTCGGGGACCCTTGACAACGGAGACTGTGTTCGTCTTCTGAAGCTTGGGTTTCGAGGAATGTTGACTATTGGGGTTGGAAGACTTGCAGAGTTTCTCGAAGTGCCCATATCGGCTGCATGCATTACACTGGACAGTCTTGGCTGGACATTTTTCCATATGTGACCAGTGCCCTGTCTTGCCGCACCCGTGGCAAACTGCTTCCGTAGCAGGGCAGCCTTTGGGGCCGTGCTGTTGCTTGCCGCAATTACTGCAGGAAGACTGCAGTGTAGGCACAGCTGGACGTGCGTCCGCTTTGGTCCTATGGTCCGTCTTCTTGTCTTTCCTGTACTGAGAGACAGCACGGACCCCAGGAGGAGCACGTGGGGCCGAGGCAGCGGTCCTGGTGGCCTCGTAGGAACGGCACAATGTCACAACGTCCGCGAGTGTGGCGGCAGCGTCGAGGGCGATGATTCTCTGCACTACTTCCTCGTCCTGCACACCAGTGAGGATGCCGTGCTTAAGCCAGGCTTCTTTACACTCCGTGCTGTGAGCTTTGCAGACATCAATCTCTTCCGACAGACTCTTGAGCCTCACAAAGAAGTCTGCAAAAGACTCTCCTGTAGCCTGTTTGCAGGTAGTGAACGCCCGCCGTCTCAGTGCCTCATTGCTGGATTCCTTAATGTGCTTCTGCAGAACGTCGAGCACCTCGTCGACGGACGAAGTGGAGCTTGGAGGCACCTGTAGCGTGTGCTCCAGCACTCTCTGAGTCGCGAGTGACAGGCACATCCGTAACTGGATCAGCTGTTTGGGGCGGGACAGGCTCGCGATGTCCACCATGGTTGCGTAGTCTTCCCATTTCCGCCTCCATTCTCTGAACTGTTGGTACGTAACATCCGAAGAAAGAGGAGGTGGGGGCTGTACAGCCGCTTCAGGAGTCGGTGGGGCTGCAGGCGGGCCTGACGGGGCAGCGGGGCTCCCAGCCGCACCCGAAGGCTGCGGTGACATCGGCGCCAGTCTTGTCAGCAAGGCTTCAAAACGTGCTGCGTCTTCTCGCCGCTGTTCTTCCCTCTCGGCTCGTGCTGCTTCCTCCCTGTCTGCCATCCATTGCAAAAGTGCTTGTACATCCATAGGAACTGAGGGCGATGGAGGTGGTGAAGATTGCGGCGAGCCTCCCTCGGACAGTGCAGGTGGTGGTGTTGGCTTCTTTCCGCCTTTCGGCATCGCTCAGGGTGACTCTAGAGATTACTACGTGACCAGCCCCTCAACGGGTCGAACTGACACGAGTAAAAAAGAGAACACAAGGCTGTGCAGACTGTATCCTGAAGCTGAATGCAGTGTGTGGTGTGCGTGCGTGCGTCTGTTCGTGTCGGTGGTGTGCGTGGGGGCAGTGCGGTATGCTCTGTGTATGGCAACACTGACTGCCGCAGGGCAGTCCCCCGGGGGCCGGGGACGCTCCACTCGCCTCGGGCAGTGTCTGTTCAGACTCCGCAGCAGGTAGGGGTGTGACACGTGCGCTCCTGACTTGCTGGATGAAGTTTGCCGTCTACCTTGCTGTCTCAATGCAGGCACACGAAAAACACTGCACTGACATTAGCACCGCACAACACTGTCGGAACACTGCACCGCACAACACTGTCGGAACACTGCACCGCACAACACTGTCGGAACACTGCACCGCACAACACTGTCGGAACACTGCACCGCACAACACTGTCGGAACACTGCACCGCACAACACTGTCGGAACACTGCACCGCACAACACTGTCGGAACACTGCACTCGAAGACTGAAGGGGTCCAAGCTAGGTGACGTGTAGCGTCTGCCGCGGCTTTCTTCCTTTCAGCTACTCACTGCGCCATGTGGGACGACTTGCTCGTCGTGTAGGTGCCCATGTGCCATCTACGTCGTGGGGAAGGCAATGGACTCACCGAAGTAAAGTAGGTCTTTTATTCTATGCTAGGAAGAAAGTACAGGCCGGGTTGCGAGGGGACGCTGCTGTCCCGAGGCAAGCCGTGAGAGCACTGAGGTGCGATGCGCGGGAACTAAGGTGCCAACTCGGCTTTATTGTATAACATTGTAAACGCATCGCTGCCTCTCACAAGTACTGTATAAAATACAATCCTACACTTGTTGCCCTCTGTGTCATAGGGGAGTGGGGCGTCTGTTGGATATGTTATTATGTTTTGTGTTGTTTGTTGGCCTTACTGTTGGTTTCGCAGCCCTTGTGAAATGCGGCTGGCTCTGTGAATCGTCGTTGTATGACTGTGGCCAGAGGATATCTTTGGTTTTTATGATTCGTGCGTGTACAGTTGTCTGTTTTCTCTCCAGCCTTATCAATTTCGAGGAGACAACAGAGTCTGTTCTCTGAAAGATTAGATACAAACTAAACTCAGACAAGAGTACTACGATATTCTGCGGGCATGGGTAGTTGCTCCTGTGGGCGTTAGCTCTATAATATTATAGTCTCATTTTTGTGGTGTTTGTCGTGATTGTCTCTGGAACGTCCTTGCGCGAATCCTTTCCAAGCTATTGTGATAAGTGTGTGAGGGTTGTAAGTTTTCTCCTGCATCAGAGGCAGGAGTGGCGACCTTGGAGACATCTGTGTACCACTCGCGAGTGCCTCGCACTAAGTTTTTGGTATAGCATAAAGAAAGCTGACCCGAGATTGAGTGGCAGCTGTGAGAGGAGCTGTGATTGAGTCGTAACAATATATATATATATATATATATATATATATATATATATATATATATATATATATATATATATATATATATATATATATATATATATATATATATACACACACAACTCAAACACAACCCCTGTCACAGCTGCTGCTCAATCTTGGGTCAGATTTGTAACAGTCCTACTCTTTCAATTTTAAAATTCTTTATCTTTCAACCACGTTTTGTTTTCTGTCTTGGTTTCTTCGTTTTCACTTTCGCAAGGACAGTCTGTAGACTGCATCTGCAGGTACTGATGGAACGCTCTAATATGCCAGAACAGCTTTTTGTTGCTAATAACAAATAAATCGACCTTAGACATATATACCTCTGCAACTGCCATGTCCATTTTTGTGATTCTTGGTATTTATAGAATTAATTCATTATTGATGAGTTGTTTAAGAGCACATAAATCCTAAAACTCGGTTTTCTTCTTCATTTTTATAGCCAATTACATATCCATCTAAAATGTTTTCTACACCAGTTCTGTCCAAGTCAGCATAACCATTCTATTCCTCCATGACTATTACATATTCTTTATATTTTACGTTTTGTTGGACTTCTTGCAGCGTTTCATTAAAGGGAACTTTTCTTCCTTGTGATCTTTCTTCTTGGATGGTATAATAGCCTAGCTTCTATTAACGATGCTTTCATTGATAACAGTTTCAAACCTATGGCAATTATTATTTTTTTTTTTTCCCCTTTTATACAAAGTACTATTCACTCTCTTGGCCAACTCAAGAGTTAACATATAAGCCACACCGTGTCTGTCATCATAACATCTTTTACATACCATATTAAATCATCATGTAGTATTCTGCCTTCTCCATTTACCTTCCTACGGTTTCTATCCTTCTCTCTGTAACTTCATCTCAAGTTTCCTTTCTGACCGTTCTATTGCTGCTGTGGTAGACGGTCACTATTCTTCTCCTAAATCTATTAACAGTGGTGTTCCTCAGGGTTCTGTCCTGTCACCCACTCTCTTCTTATTATTCATTAATGATCTTCTAAACCAAACTTCTTGCCCTATCCACTCCTATGCTGATGATACCACCCTGCACTTTTCCACGTCTTTTCATAGACGTCCAACCCTTCAGGAGGTAAACATATCACGCAGGGAAGCCACAGAACGCCTGACTTCTGATCTTTCTAAAATTTCTGATTGGGGCA
This sequence comes from Scylla paramamosain, assembly GCF_035594125.1. Lineage (NCBI taxonomy): Eukaryota > Metazoa > Arthropoda > Malacostraca > Decapoda > Portunidae > Scylla > Scylla paramamosain. Next base: position 1,535,021 of record NC_087191.1, read on the forward strand.
GAGCAAACTTAGTATTGTTCAATGCCTCAAAAACTCAATTCTTCCATCTATCAACTCGACACAACCTTCCAGACGACTATCCCCTCTTCTTCAATGACACTGAACTGTCCCCCTCTTCTACACTGAACATCCTCGGTCTGTCCTTTACTTATAATCTGAACTGGAAACTTCACATCTCATCTCTAGCTAAAACAGCTTCTATGAAGTTAGGTGTTCTGAGACGTCTCCGCCAGTTTTTCTCACCCCCCCAGCTGCTAACTCTGTACAAGGGCCTTATCCGTCCATGTATGGAGTATGCTTCAGATGTCTGGGGGGGTTCCACTCATACTGCTCTTCTAGACAGGGTGGAATCAAAAGCTTTTCGTCTCATCAACTCCTCTCCTCTAACTGACTGTCTTCAGCCCCTCTCTCACCGCCGCAATGTTGCATATCTAGCTGTCTTCTACCGCTATTTTCATGCCAACTGCTCTTCTGATCTTGCTAACTGCATGCCTCCCCTCCTTCCGCGGCCTCGCTGCACAAGACTTTCTTCTTTCTCTCACCCCTATTCTGCCCACCTCTCTAACGCAAGAGTTAACCAGTATTCTCAATCATTCATCCCTTTCTCTGGTAAACTCTGGAACTCCCTGCCTGCTTCTGTATTTCCACCTTCCTATGACTTGAATTCCTTTAAGAGGGAGGTTTCAAGACACTTATCCACCAATTTTTGACCACTGCTTTGACCCTTTTATGGGACTGGCATTTCAGTGGGCATTTTTTTATTAGATTTTTGTTGCCCTTGGCCAGTATCCTTCCTACATAAAAAAAAAAAAAAAAAAAATTCAGTCTTGTTTCACTTAGTCCGACCAAATCTAAGTTTTGGCCTTCAAATATTTCTAGTATTTTTTTTCTTTCTTTGGCCTAATTGTTGAAACACTCAGTTCCAGATTTTAGCTTGTCATTCATTGCCAGTCATAAAACAGGTCCTAAAACATGTTAGTTCGTGATCTGATTGGTTCGTCCGGAATCATCTACTTGCGTTTCAGGAGATTTGAAAAACCCACTAGTGGCTTGCTGGCCCTGTCCTGTCTTCTGTTTGGTCCACGGCTATTTATTCCAATATATTCCGAGTATCCCTCTTCTGTGGGGTTCCCTCAGTCGATACTCGAGGGATGCACCTGGTAGAGGTTGTCTCCCACCACATGAAATAAATAAATATACAAAAATAAACATATGAATAAGGAAAATAAACAATAAAAAAACTTATGAAACTTCCAACATTATATTCATTTTATATAAGAGCACCTCTCCAGTCGTGCACCACAGTAGTCCAGTTTCTTCTTTCCATCTATTACTACACAAGTGGGATTTTCATGATTTATTCGTTTATATAGCTATTTAATCAACTTTTGATAATTACAGGATTCTGCACAAAAGAGCTCTCCACATAGTTTGTAAATAACAATTCATTATCAAGCACAGAGTTGGAATGGCATGAGCGTAATATTATTGTCAATTGCTCGGAGCGCAGATGTCAGCTTGGGAGTTTCCCCTGAGTCGGTGCCTGCTTCATTCCGGAAGGTTGGAACATCTCGTCTTTGAAAACGTGTGAGGAGAATGTGGTGTGTTCTCCAAAGGATTAAAAACAACTGAGGGAAAGAGATAATATAATAATTGTTATTTATTTCAGAAAAAAAAAATGAATCTGCCGATGTTTTCATCAGTATTCATTATATTTGCTGCTTTCTCACTAATTCATGGATGGATTCTTCAGTCTAATAGTAAGTAGTGTTTTCTGTGTAACTTGAATTTAGGTAATGATTATATTCATTACATTCATTATGAAACGTCAGTATCAGTAAATTAATTTAAAGAAAAATATTAGGTAGATATGTACGGCACATCTACCTATAAATCAATGAACCTCTTAGGTTATTATTACTATTCGTTTTTCCTGCCAATGAAATTCTTTAATTTCACAGTTTGGTTTGTGTAGTAGAGCACGATTTGAAAACAAAAATAATAAATTAATAAAAATAATGAAGTCATCACTGTCTCAATATTTGTAGGCTAAGGTGATTTCCATAATACCAAACCATTTATTATTATTATTTTTTTTTTCATGTAAGGGGCACTGGCAAAAAAGAATAAAAAAAAATCCACTTAATGCCATTTCCTATAGAGATGTCAGATAGAATGATATAAAAAAGTATGTCTTGAAACCTCCCTCTTGAAAGATTTCAAGTTATAAAAAGGATAAAATACATAAGTATGCAGGAAGCTCCAGAGAATGGGATGAAAGCCTGAGAATACTGTTTAACTTTTGCATAACAGGTGAGCAGAATGTGGATGAGAGAAAGGTCTTATGCAGCGAGGCCGCTGGAGGAGAGGAGGCATGAAGTTAGCAACATCAGAAGAGCAGTTAGCGTGAACATATTAGTAGGAGATAGCAAGAGATGCAGCATTGTGACGATGAGAAAGAGGCTGAAGACAGTCAGTTAGAGGAGTTGATAAAACGAAAAGTTTTGATTTCACCCTGCCTAAAATAGCGATATAAGCGGAACCCCCCATACTTGTGAAGAATACTCCATACATGGATGGATGAAGTCCCTGTACAGAGTTAGCAGCTGTGGAAGTGAAAAAAAAAAAAAAAAAAAACTGGCGGAGATGACTCAGAACACTAACTTTATGGAAGCTGTTTTGGCTAGAGATGAGATTTAAAGTTTCCAGTTTATAATATAAGAAAAGGACAGACCGAGGATGTTCAGTGTAGAAGAGGGGGACAGTTGAGTGTCATTGAAGAAGAGGGGATAGTTGTCTGGAAGCGTGTGTTAAGTTGATAGATGGAAGAATTGGGTTTTTGAGGCATTGAACAATACTAAGTTTGCTCTGTCTCAATCAGAAATTTTAGAGAGATCAGAAGTCTTGCGTTCTGTGGCTTCCCTGCGTAAGCTGTTCCTGAAGGGTTGGACGTCTAGAAAAAGACGTGGAAAACTGCATGGTGGTATCATCCGCTTAGTTGATAGGACAAGAACTCTGAGGAACACCACTGTTAATAGTCTTAGGAGAAAAACACTGACCGTCTACCACAGCAACAACAGAACGGTCAGAGAGGAAACTTGAGATGGAGTCACAAAGACAAGGATAGAAGAAGTAGGATAGTTTAGAAATCAATGTGCCAGACTCTTGTTAGAACCTTTTGATATATCTAAGGGAACACCGTAAGTTTCACCAAAATCCCTGAAAGAAAACATTAATTAATATTTCCATATGTATAACGTTGGATTTTGCTAAACAGAAAATATCGTGTACATTTATTATAATGTTAGTCATGGTAAACCGTGTAAAATCGTGTAAAAGAATCGAATAAACCGAGAATCACCTAAATAAAAATTTCCGTAAAAACAGCTTTCGTCTTCGTGCTCGTGATTGCCAGCTTTATCTTCTTAATGAGAACGACTCAGAATAAAGACCTTTGATATTCCACATGTCCATCACTGTTGTGCTCATGGAAGACAATAACAGCTCTGTCGGCGAAGTGTAAACTTTAGTCCATAAAATGAAAAACAAAAAATAGCATAACAATGCTAACGGGTAGAGAGAGAGAGAGAGAGAGAGAGAGAGAGAGAGAGAGAGAGAGAGAGAGAGAGAGAGAGAGAGAGATTCTTCAATCAAATTTTTTCTTTTTTCCAGAAGCTAATAAGTCAAGCGTACATGACACATATGTTACTAATGCAATATTGAAAGCCACTGCCGAAGACTTCATCGTTTTGCTCGTGAAAAAGAAAACTTCGCAGGTAAGAAATAATTATTTTTTATCAATTAAATTTTTCATCATTAGAAGAAATGCATGCAACAAAATACATACACAGAGAGAGAGAGAGAGAGAGAGAGAGAGAGAGAGAGAGAGAGAGAGAGAGAGAGAGAGAGAGAGAGAGATTATTTATATTACTGTTGTGTTAGAGGTATTTGCGGCCACTCTTAGTATCATTGCCTTCGAGGGTAAGTAGTAAAAAAAGTAATTAGAGAAATACATAAATAAATAAAAAAAAAGTAAAAAAGTCGAAAAAAAATGTCCCAATGAGTACGTATGTTGTTTCTCATAACTCCTAAGCACACTTTTTTTTTCTTCTTTAATTACCTTTCCTATGGTAAGGTGAAGATTTTTTCTTCACTCCTTGAATGAGAGAGGAAGCACATGCAATGCTTATCTCCACCACTGCTTTGATTTAATGCCCTTGAAGAGAGTACGAACTTGAGTGACTACATTACGTAGTAGTCATTGGACATCTCACAGCAATATCGTATGCACACTCCATTTTGCAATTATATTCAACTGGTGAGATTACCAGCAAACAACGAATAGGGAACTGAAGCAGAGGGATTTTTGAAGAAGCTTAGTGACTGCAATGCTAAAGCTGGTGCAGCCATGACCAGCAACAAATTCAAAGCCCGGTCCCTCATTCTCTTTGTTTGAAGCTGTAAGGACTGAAAGCATAAACCACTGCCCCACAAAGCTGTCCAATTTGACTCTGCACTGTATGCAAGAAAAACTGCAGAATTCAGTGTGTAAAATAAAATGAGTAGCTATGCTAGAATTTATCACGTTTAGTTTCGGAAGGTTCTTTGCATAAAAAGAAAAAAAAAAGTATCGTTTGTTTGTTTTGCTTTATATATCTTTAGGGCAACATATGTTATTATTATAAGATGTTCAGTGTTAATTTGTCATCAGTAAAAAAAAAAAGTCATGAATTGTCTCAAAAAAAAAAAAAAGTAATTCAGAACGAGCTATCATTTATCTCGATTTTTTTTTTCTTACTGAATTAGATAAAATGTATTATAAAAGGAAATTATAGTAACTGCATTAACCTTCGAATGTTAGTGAGAGGATACTAATCAGAATTATGGCCAATGATTACATATGGCCGCATAATTTATCAGGAAACATTATGTAATACGAATGTTTAGATAAAGAAAAAAAATGAAACATGATTAAACATATTGGGATAATTTGCGTTAAAATTATAATTGGACCACCTGCTTTAGATGTTCCAAATCTTCCCTTACATACATATACATACACAAGAATAAAAGGAAACAATGAAAGCTGCAAGAAACCATCAGGTCTATATGTGGCACTCACTGTCACTTTATATGCATCTATTATCCTCATTCATAAATCTGTCGAATCTTCTTTTGAAGTTTCCTAATGACTCAACAATAATCTGATTTTCAGCCTATTCGTACACTCGTCCTAAACAAACAAACACACACAGACACACACACACACACACACACACACACACACGTACAGTCTCTTAGTTTTTTTTTTTTACTTTCATATATATATATATATATATATATATATATATATATATATATATATATATATATATATATATATATATATATATATATATATATATATATATATATATATATATTTTTTTTTTTTAGCAGCTAGAGCAGACAGTCACCACGGCCCAGCTGAGAGCAACGCGAGGGGTTGTTGTGTTCCAGGTGTCAGTGGACGACCAAGATGACGTCTCTCAGTCTGGCCTCGCGTGGGTGGTAGCCAAGGCTCGACAGGTTAGATCATTTTTTTTTCTCTCTCTCTTAATAACTTAAGGTGTTGCTGATGTCATGAAAACACACAGACCGTTAAACGCTCCGCAAAGGTTATAATACATTGCTCTGACTTTATTGCTCTGAGTTTATTACAATTATACGGAGAATACTGTTAATATCCGTGTTACCTCAAGGAACCAGCACAAGTTCTTAGGCGCGGGTGACACTGACACCACGCTGCCGTGTAGGTATCCATCCAATTGTGACGAAATACTAGCAGGGTCAATCGTACCGACACAGTAACGAGTCTTGTGGTTGTCGTCCTGCTTTTCTGTATTACAGAATAACGATGTCACTTTCTTAGAGAACTTGATAAATTATACGATCTTGGATCAATTTTTTTTTATGTCCATGGAGCTGACATGATTGATTGATTGATTGATTGATAAAAAAATAAAAATAAAAAAATGCGCCGCAACATCGCCGTCATATTGGCGCCAAAGGGCGAACCCTTCAGTGACAGGAAAGCTACTTAATGAAGGTAGTACCGCCGACCACACTTCAACAACAACGTGACTCCCTATGGCGGGGTACGCTCGCGTATTATATTCTTCCGGTCTTTGATTAAACAAAACATTCATAAGAACATAAGAACATAAGAAATAAGGGAAGCTGCAAAAAGCGACCAGACTTACACGTGGCAGTCCCTGTATGAAATATACGTACCTATTTCCATCTATTATCTTCATCCATAAACCTGTCTAATCTTCTCTTAAAGCTCTCTAGTGTCCCAGCACTAACAGCATGATTACTGAGTCCGTTCCACTCATCTACCACTCTACCACTCTACCACTCTACCACTTGCATTTATTGATATTAAATTGCATTTGCCATCCATCCGTCCATTCATTCATTCTATCTAAATCTGCCTGCAATGCGATGGCATCCGATTCTGACCTAATTAATCTACCTATCTTTGTCATCCGCAAATTTACTAACATCACTACTAATTCCACTATCCAAGTCATTGATATATATCAGAAATAAGAATGGCCCTAATACTGATCGAGCCGTTTATTACCACTCTGTCGCCTGTTACCAAGCCATGACCCTATCCAGCCTAATACCTTCCCATCTATCCTGTGCGCCCTAACCTTTCTCACGAGCCTTTGATTGGGTACCTTGTCAAATGCTTTACTAAAGTCCAGATATATAAGATATAACTATCACCATTATCTACTGCCTCGTACACTTTACTGTAAAAACTTAACAGGTTTGTCAGGCAAGACTTCCCCTTCGTGAAGCCATGCTGTGACTGATTTTTCAAGTTTTGTTTGTCCAAATGTTCCCTAATGTTCCACGCTATTATTGACTCTAATATTTTACCTACAACTAGCGTCTAACTATAGTTAGACGCTAAAGTTTTATCTCCTTTTTTAAAGATGGGTACTACATTAGCCTGCCTCCACATTACTGGTACTTCACCCGACTCCAGTGATTTCCTCAAGACAGAAACTAACAGCTCACTAATAATCTCTTTGCATTCCTTAAGTACTCTGGGATATATTTCGTCTGGTCCTGGTGTCTTGAACTTTTTTAGCCTATCTATCTCCTGTTCCACTATCTCCCTAGTTATGGAAATATGTCAGCTTCTCATTCTCATCTGCTTTAAACACCTGTTTCAGTTGCCTCATACACCTGAAACTCAGGTGTCTGAGGCAACTGACAGTAGCTCCTTTTCTGTTCCCTCCTACTTTCTCTATCCTCATTTTCGATCCAAAGCTGGATGCTGCGTTTATGTGCGCAATGACTTAACCTGCTCTCGTGCCCACGCTCTTGAATCTTCCGAGTTTTCCACCATCTGGCTACGACTACAGAGTCACTCTCATACTAAATTTATCTGTGCTGTATACCTCTCACTTAACTCCTCTGATTATAAGAAATTCTTTGACTACTTAACTTCCAAAGTGGAGCACATTCTGACCCTCTTCCCTTTTGCAGAGATTCCCATTCTTGGAGACTTCAGTGTTCACCACCGGCTTTGGCTTTCCTCTCCCTTCACTGACCATCCTGGTGAACTAGCCTACAACTTTGCTATCCTCCATGACCTAGAGCAATTGGTGCAACACCCTACTCGTATTCCTGACCGTCTTGGAGATACACCCAACATTCTTGACCTTTTCCTGGCCTCTAGTCCTGCTTATGCTGTCATCCTTTCTTCTCCGTTGGGCTCCTCCGATCACAATCTCATATCTTTATCTCGTCCTATCTCTCCAATTATTCCTCAGGATCCCCCTAAGCGAAGGTGCCTCTGGCGTTTTGCCTCTGCTAGTTGGGGGGACCTGAGGAGGTATTTTGCTGATTTTCCTTGGAATGACTACTGCTTCCGTGTCAGAGATTCGTCTTTGTGTGCTGAGCGCATAACAGAGGTGATAGTGTCTGGCATATGGGCGTACATTCCTCACTCTTTTTCTCGTCCTAAACCTTCTAAACCTTGGTTTAACACAGCTTGTTCTCGTGCTATACATGATAGAGAGGTGGCCCACAAAAGGTACTTAAGCCTTCCATCACCAGAATCTCATGCACTTTATATTTCTGCCCGGAACCATGCCAAGTCTGTTCTCCAACTAGCCAAAAACTCTTTCATTAACAGAAAATGTCAAAACCTTTCAAGATCTAACTCCCCTCGTGATTTCTGGCATCTAGCCAAAAATATCTCCAATAACTTTGCTTCTTCTTCTTTCCCTCCTCTATTTCAACCAGATGGCACCACTGCTATCACATCTATTTCTAAAGCTGAACTCTTCGCTCAAACCTTTGCTAAAAACCCTACCTTGGACGATTCTGGGCTTGTTCCTCCCTCTCCTCCACCTTCTGACTACTTCATGCCACGTATTAAAACTCTTCGCAATGATGTTTTCCATGCCCTCGCTGGCCTAAACCCTCGGAAGGCTTATGGACCTGATGGGGTCCCTCCTGTTGTTCTCCGAAACTGTGCCTCCGTGCTTGCACCTTGCCTAGTCAAACTCTTTCAGCTCTGTCTGTCAACATCTACCTTTCCTTCTTGCTGAAAGTTTGCCTACATTCAACCTGTTCCTAAAAAGGGTGACCGTTCTAATCCCTCAAACTACCGTCCTATTGCTTTAATTTCCTGCCTATCTAAAGTTTTTGAATCTATCCTCAACAGGAAGATTCTTAAACATCTATCACTTCTCAACCTTCTATCTGATCGCCAGTATGGGTTCCATCAAGGCCCCTCTGTTGGTGATCTGGCTTTCCTTACTGAGTCTTGGTCATCCTCTTTTAGAGATTTTGGTGAAATTTTTGCTGTTGCCTTGGACATATCAAAAGCTTTTGGTTCCACTCATACTGCTTTTCTAGACAGGGTGGAATCAAAAGCTTTTCGTCTCATCAACTCCTCTCCTCTAACTGACTTTCTTCAGCCTCTCTCTCACCGCCGCAATGTTGTACATCTAGCTGTCTTCTACCGCTATTTTCATGCTAACTGCTCTTCTGATCTTGCTAACTGCATGCCTCCCCTCCTTCCGCGGCCTCGCTGCACAAGACTTTCTTCTTTCTCTCACCCCTATTCTGTCCACATTTCTAACGCAAGAGTTAACCAGTATTCTTAATCATTCATCCCTTTCTCTGGTAAACTCTGGAACTCCCTGCCTGCTTCTGTACTTCCACCTTCCTATGACTTGAATTCCTTCAAGAGGGAGGTTTCAAGACAATTATTCATCAATTTTTGACCACTGCTTTGACCCTTTTATGGGACTGGCATTTCAGTGGGCATTTTTTAAAATTAGATTTTTGTTGCCCTTGGCCAGTATCCTTCCTACATAAAAAAAAAAAAAAAAAAAAAAAACATGAACATTCATTGGCTCCACAGCGCATGGAGGCTTTAAAAGTATATTGGAGGCTTGGTTGGCTGCTGTTCATGGAGGGACAGAGGATTTTTATTTGACGCCATATATCTATTATTGTTACCACAATCCTATCTTTACCTTTTGAAAGGTACGCCGGACATCGCACAACGTGTTAGTGTTGGTGCAGAGCGACGACGCTGCTTTCCTCTCAGCCTTCGCTCAGTGGACGCTCAAAGGCCGCCTGTTGGTGTGGGCCACGAGGCTCCTTGTGGTTTCCAGTCTCAGACTCCAGAGCGTCCAGTTTCTCCACAAAGTGTTGTCTTTGTCCAACTCCTTGCTGCTCACGCTGGGCGGCAGCGACCAAAGGTAATATACCATCTATTTTTCTTTCCTTCCCTTCTCTTCTCTTCTTTCTTTTTATATTCATTTATTTATTAATCTATTAATTTACTGTTATTATTATTATTATTATTATTATTATTATTATTATTATTATTATTATTATTATTATTATTATTATTATTATTATTTATTTATTTATTTATTTTTCTATCCATTTATTTATTCATCTATATTCATGTATTTTCCTTTAGTGCTGACAATATTTCTTTAGATTAGAGACATCAATTTTTGCATTGGTTTTGGCTCGGCTTGATAATAAGAGTGTCATCGTTTCTTGCAAATAGTGACTACAAAGAAAAATTGATTTGGACAAACATTTTCTTAAAGTTAAAATTAAACCCATGAGCCTTGTTTTTTTTTTAGGAAAGCGTTACGAATAATAAAAATCTCATTCTAAGCGTTATTATAACTGGAAAATATGCTAAGCTTACTAATTTGGGAGAACAAATGTAGCTAAAGAATAATTTTGCTTTCACTGGAGGCTGAAGTCACAAGAAACCGCTTTCATTAGAATTCGTTGTGACATTGTTATTCAGAAACAGTTATACAGGGAGCGAACTTATGAGACAGAAGCTGTGCCCTCATGAAAAAAAGTGAGTTTGTGGCAACGTTGGTCAGTGAGGATTTGTTAGCACAGACAAGATTATGTCATGGTGTTAGCTAATCTTGGAGAATTACACACACACACACACACACACACACACACACACACACACACACACACACACATTTGAAACATTTATCTTTTTCCTACAGTATTTATGTAATCATAATATATTATATTATTTTTTTTCTTATCTATAAATATGGATACAGTTATATTTTAATAAGGAAGCCTATATTAAGCTAAAGCTTTCCGGGCAGGATTATAATTATTATAATGATACTAAAAGTACAGAACAGTAAATAAAATAATAACAATAATAATAATAACAATAATGATAATAATAATAATAATAATAATAGTAGTAATAATAATAATAATAATAATAATAATAATAATAATAATAATAATTATTATTATTATTATTATTATTATTATTATTATTATTATTATTATTATAATGATAAGACAGCAACAACAACAACAACAATAATAATAATAAAAATAATAATAATGATAATAATAATAATATCATAATTAGTAATTCTTGATAATCTATATGATCAAACGGTGTGCATGGGAAAATGTGTGAGTGGCGTGATTTCTCGGAAGCAAGTGATATACAACATGATAACCATTTTGTAACTTGATTATACTAAATTACAACAAAATGTCACATAAATATACACAGATGTAGCGTATAGTATGAATGAGTGAATTTGCTTGTAGCTGTTTAGAACATGTCTTTTTAATCTATTTTTAAAATATACTTAGAGAGGGCGCGTCTTGGATTTGGTGAGGAATAGCGTTCCAGAATAAAGGGCCTACGTAGGTGATTGAGTGTTGAATTTTTAAAATTTTGTCTGTGAGGAGGCATATATTATCACGGTAACGAGTGTTATAGCCATGGGATAGAAGTAGGTTGTGTACATCATTCTAGTTTATATACATATCATCTTAATTTTTGTTCATATACATGAAGCTGGCAATTACAAATTTGGATGTCTTCCAATTTTTTTTTTTTTTTTTGTTTGCAGTGTGGGTTTGTTTGCAGAGTGGGTTAGTATGTTCTAGGTAATTACTGTTAGTAATTATCCTAGCATTTTTTTGAATTGTATCTTTTATTGAATTATATAAGTGGAATATGTTGTGGACCATATAGGGTTACGGTAAATAAACAGTGGCTAAACGTAAACGTATTAAAGACATTTACGTACATCTAGTGGCATGAAATCTTTAATTTGGTAGAGTACAACAATATGTCCTGAGATTTTCAAAGTCGCATTATTCATATACTGATAATTGAAAGTTAAAGAATCAACATATATAACACCGAAGGGCTTCATTTGTTTATTTTAGGGAATAATGTTGTGTAATTGAAGTTGTGGGGAGATGTTTTTTTTCTTTTTTTTTCTCTTTTTTGCTCGTGAATAAGATGAGATAAGTTTTATCAGTATTGTCAGTAAGTCTCTTACACATAAACCATTGATAGAGAAGTTCGTTCATATTTGGCTGCAAGGGCAGGCTGTTCTAGGCATGGTCCAGTTAAGTGTATTGTCATGTCGTCAGGAAATTAAATTTATTTGGATTCAGCACAAATGTCGTAAGATGTCATTGATATATACTCGTATTTGGAATAATATAGAACCTAGGACGCTGTCCTGGGAAACATCGTGTGACTGAGGTTGTGAATGCCTTTTCATCATTGAAAACAGTTTGTTGATGTTTGCTTGTGAAGTAGGTTTAAACCATGAAAGTAAAGGTCTACGGATGTCATAGTGATGTATTTTTATCAGAAGAATTTTGTGATTAACTCTATCAAATGCCTTGGCAAAATCAACAAAAATAAATAAACCCGAAAGTATTGCTGCAACGACATTAATAGAGAAGGCATTCAAGACTTGAGAGATGATTCATTTGTGTCTAAAACAAAACTGAGCAGGGTTGAGAATATTCTTGTTTTTCTAGGTATTGCACTAATTACTGTAAGTTGGGATACTGATATATCGTTTTTAGGATCATTATTAGGGTCAGCTTTGGGTATAGGGGTGATTTTAG
>NC_087191.1:1552500-1565000 GCF_035594125.1 Scylla paramamosain
CACCTCGAAACTACTCCCAAAATCATGCGCAGCTCAGAAATACGAGTAACCCTGAGGCATTCAATTACACAAAGACAGAACTGCACATTGGATTATATATAAAAAAAAAAGTTGGAAACCAACCCGGAAGTCCTTAATAGTGCCCTCTCAAATATTAGTATACACCTATCTTAATAAGAGTATTTTAGATGTATCAGCGTGCCTGTATACATTTACTTATCTAGTGTAAGTTTGTATGGATTTTTTTTTTTTCAGGTACGGATTCAAGCAATCACCCGATGGAACTTACGGCGGTAGAAATACTGACGGTTCCTGGACGGGAATGGTGGGTCAGGTGTTTAGAGAGGTGAGCTTCATTCATTCGATCTCTCTCTCTCTCTCTCTCTCTCTCTCTCTCTCTCTCTCTCTCTCTCTCTCTCTCTCTCTCTCTCTCTCTCTCTCTCTCTCTCTCTCTCTGGTTATGTGCCTGAAATGATAAGCAAGATTTAGCAAGATGAGCAAGTCTAGCAACACTGTAGAACTACTCTGAAACAACGTCACAGGAGGCAGACTTGGGACTGGGCCCCTTTGCAATGACACCTGTTCGTGCTGAGGACGTGGACTTCACCACACCTGTAAAGATTTTCGGTGTTCGAATACTTGCTGGTCAGGGAAAACTGAAGGTCGATCCCTGGGGTTTCGTGCTGCCGTTAACCCCGACAGTTTGGATAGTGAGTCTCGCCTCCCTTTTGCTTCTGCCTGGACTGATGTTCCTCCTCATTTCACTTATTTCCCGGTACAATAGAAGAGCGAAAGACTGGACGACGCTTCAGTACCAGTTCCTCAGCATATTTCTTCAGGAAGGTATGTAGTCCAAAAATCATTACTGTTTTTTTTTTTTTCTTTTTTTACTAAGCAATATTTTACAGACTTGTATTACATTTTGTTCTGGAGCGTACCTCTCTCTCTCTCTCTCTCTCTCTCTCTCTCTCTCTCTCTCTCTCTCTCTCTCTCTCTCTCTCTCTCTCTCTCTCTCTTCCCAATGAAAGGGCAGCATCGGTGTTTGTAAACAAGCCTATTGATAGCTCTCCATTTTTTTTTTTTTTTTTTGTGAATTTGAAGTTCTACTGGCCTGGGATAATCAAGTATCTGGACAGAACTGCAGTGAGACCCCTCCAAAAAAAAAAACAGTCTGGTACCAGTTTGGGATTCTTAAGGCTTTTGACTTGTATGTAGACTTGAAATAAAATCACGTCGCTGCCCTGGGACCCTCTCGGCGGAAGTGCCCATTACTGCGCATGCGCGCTGATTGGGCTGTGACGTATTTGACCTTCAAGTCACGTCATCGTTGCGAGCTGCTGACGTCATTGTCATGGATTACTCAGGGCCTGCCACCATAGCCGACCTGAAAATGGACCTAGCTCTCACTGAGGATGGTGACGATGAGGATGACTTTCCTGTGGAGCAATGGTTGTCTTTATCACCACACCAACACCAAGATTCGCTGCCAGACCCCACCGACGACTCCAGCTATAACATCGTCACACCAGATGTCCTCTCAACATCGTCTATGTTGACGCCTGCAGGAACATCAACACTTCACCAGTCTTCAGCTTCATCTGTACTAACACCTACAGCCTTTGTCCTCCGAGCCGACTATGTCAAGCTTGCGTTTAGGAACAACCCTTCGGTGAAAATCACCCTCCGCTGGCTCACAGATGTCAACAAAACTTTTCCATCTGGATCGTTGTCTAGCTGAGGTCAAGATGGCTGTAGGAACGTCACGATTTGTCTACATATGGCAACGTCATGATATCGTTGGTCTGGTCACGAAAGGAGAATTCTTGTCTTTGTGCTTCGATGCCCAGGAGTATCCTGAAAGGCAGCGGAAATTTAAAAATTTTATCATTCGCTTTCTAGTCGGTAAAGAGGTACTGCCAGAAGTTCATACTGCACGTCGTTTCTACCAGTGTGCCTACTAACTGCATAGTTGCTTAGTCATGTTCAAATGTTCATTTCAAGATACTGTTCAGCATCGGTAGAGGGGTGCGTTTGGTGGGCAGAGAATCACAACTCGCGTACATGTCCACCATTCTCCCCAAGCCCCTTCTACTCCTACCTCAGCTATGGAGCACCCCACCCAGCCCCCATCTGGCACATTCCGTTGTTAAGTACCCTCGTTGCCATAAGCAGGGAGTGAATGAGCCAGATAGGCCATGCCCACGGAACCCCCACCTCCTGCTTACCACAGTAGTTGCCACACATCGCTCAACAAACTCTATCGCCCACTGAACCTTCCTCCTCAATTTGCCCAAATATTTGTCCTCCACGAAGCTGTATCCCCTCTAATGTCAAGATGCTTCTCACTTACGTTAAGATTTGATGCAATTTAAGCCCTCATTGGTAGTTTAGCCAACAGACATACCACCACTGATGACAAACTTGCCATTCTTGTCGAGGCACAGCAAACGGTGATCGTTAGTGTCTCCGATCTCACCGTGAAGATATGCTATTGCCTCTGGACTGGACAAGATGACCCAGGTGATGACGTAGCCCGCCTCACCCTCCGGAAAGGAGCAGCAAAGCGATGCCCATCGCTCCATCTCTTCCTCACCCAACTCTCGTTCAGTGAAGAGAAGTGTTCGATAATTCAATGAATCTACATATAATTTCCTGGAATGCCCATAGTACGTGTATGAGACGCTGCAAGACTCTCTATACTGAAGGCCTACATATACTATAATCGGCTGACTGCTATATTAATTAAAGAAGCGTTTGTTGGACATGGTTTAGGCATGATGGAGGCCTTCCCCCCCCCCCCCAACAGGCTACACATCCTACGTCCATTTGGTCAGACATGGATTCATGAGCTACCTACCACACCAGCTCCTTCGCAGTTCAACAAGGGACTATATGACGTTCCAGCTACGCGAGGTGAAGACAGTAATTGACAAGATTCGTTTGTACAAAGTCTATTCTGCTCTTCCCACAATGACGACCTGCGGCATTATATACATAGGTGATTTATAATGCTCGACTGCCTGATCTTGGTGTCACATCGCAAGCTCTAAACCGAAATGGGCCTCGCCGCCTTCATAACGTGAGACGCAACCATCGTACTAGCTAGGATACTGGCATTGCTACTCTTTCTCTTGGAGGCGCTCTGGACTACATTCTCACGTTCGTGGTGGTCGAACCACGTGAAAAGTGCTCCTCAGTCCCTTTTTTTTTTTTTTTTTCTCTCTCCATATCACGCCCTGAGCCCCCGCTGCTCTCTTCCAACCACACCCACTACTGTTCCTATTCCTACCCGCTTCAAGTACTACTCCATCTGCATTTCCTACATCACAAATCAGTTTGCTAAATATGATCTCAGATCACCTGAGGTTCTTTATTCATCATTTGTAAACTCTACACACGACTTTTACATCCGTTAGGATACAAGACCACATCACACGTCACCCTCGAACTGAGTGCAACAGGGGGAAAGGAAGGCAGAAGATGGCTTTGCCTTACGAAGACAATCAACTCCTAAGCACTTATGGCAACACTGGACCTCCCGGAATGAGCTGGTTGTCCTCCAACAGGCAGAAATTCGCAAGCAGCATAAATCACCATACCAGTGTGGGATTAATATAGTATTTAATCAATAAGATCATCAGGAAAAAGGCACCTGCTGCACTTCACCACAACCCAGATGAATATTCAGAATCCTTAATTGATGCTTAGTTCATAATTTCTGGTTGGCAGCCTTTCTGCACTTGTCCAAGATGCCCTCTCCTCCCGCACACATTTGCATTTTCAATCTTATAGGCGCGTTGGTACAAGCAGGTGAGAAAGATCACAGATATCAACCACAGAAGATGAACTGGGGAGTACCCTTCTCAAGAGTAAAGCAAATAGGGGAGAGCGGGGCTAGTTGCATCAAATTTTACATTTCCTTCTACAGAATTGTGTATAATTCATTCAAGTGAAATTCAGTTGTCGTATATAAATATGCTAGACCTCATCATCAAGTTCACATGCGTAGATATTAATGAAAATCATTTCTTATATACTTAATTTTGATATATATCTAAAAAAAATATTTGATGCAACTTACCCCATCTGCGGGGCAAGTTACATCAGTATGAGGGGCTAGTTGCATCATAAACAAACTATAACTTTTGAGAGTTTATTTAAATGATAAGAAAATAGAAATCCACAATAAACTGAACCGATGAACCTTAAATTTATTCATCATCAGATTCACAGTTATGACAAATATAATATAAAATTATACCTCCATCTGTTCCCAAACATTCCTCATGAGACCATCCTCTGCATGTACTACATTGAATCCATTTCTCCCGGGGCCTGCTATTGGAATATGGTTCTACACAAATCAGACAATACCAGTCTTCGTCGTCTGAGCTGGATATGTCGTACTTTTCAACAGGTTTTTTGGATCGAACTTTGTGTAAAAACTCCTGCTTCCTTTTCTTGGTGGCTTTCTTTTCTTTGACATCATTTCTTTTTGTTTTTTTTCTTAATGGCTTCAGCAAACAGAGCATTTCTTTCAGGTGTGTCTGTTAATATGGCACTTTTACGTGCTTTTCTGCCTGTATTACATTTCTTTTTCCGAGGTGTTGCTTTTGGATGTGGCATGATTTTTTCTGGGCAAAGGGAAGACTCACCAACATTTGCAGTTTCAACTTGATCAGTAATGAAAGAAGCTACTGCTGGTTCTGGTCCTACTGCAGTTGAAGTGGAAGGAAGGGGTTCACTGGCTGTAGAAGAGGAAGGATGGGGTTCCATTGATGCAGAAGTGGAAGAAAACCAATGTTCATCTACCTATTTTGAAACCTCTGAGACATCTTGCATTGCTTTGGCCGCATCCTGTTCACATTGCTGCCTCACTGGGCGATCCGTTACTGAAGAGGGAGCAAACTCCCAGTCATCAAAGATATTTGTATTCAAAGGACTGATGCCGCTGACTTTAAAGCCACTCGTGATGTTAATGGGAGTTGAAGCTCTCAGAAAAGCTTTTTTTACTTGAGAAGGAATGTCGTAAATGGTCATTCTTTTTCCAGGATTACTCCGTAACCAGTCATTCTGAGCTGAACTCAGGTAACGCTTGAAAGGTCCATAAACTGACCTATCTAAGGGCTGCAACTTGTGGGAGCAGTGTGGAGGAAATGACAGCAAAACCACTCCATTTTCCTTGCATAATGTGATAACATCATAGTTAACATGAGATTGGTGATTATCTAGCAACAGCAAGATAGGTTTCTCGACAGTTGCTTTTGTATGCTTAATGAAATGCTTCATAAACAATAAGAAGTTATCCTGTGTCATCCATCCAGAAGGGTGACAGGCTCCAATTGATCCTTCTGGGCCATCCCTTATGAAATGATCATGGTAGTTTTTCCGTGGAAATATCAACATGGGAGGAACAGACCCTCCAATGGCACTGACAGCAACACAAAATGTAACAAGTTGTCCTCTCTCAGCTGAGGTAAAAGAGCCAACTTGCTTTGTGCCCTTAACTGCTACCACTGCACGAGGTTTCTGAACAGTTGTCACTCCACTTTCATCAGCATTCCATATGTCTTGAGGTTCAAATTTATACTTATCCATGAGAGAAGAAAGCTTGGAGAAAAATAACTCTACATTATGGTTGTTGAAACTTGTAGCTCTGGACAAACTTGTCGCTTCAGGATGTCTAATTGAGAGTTCTTGTCCATGTCGCTTCATGAAACCTGAAAACCAGTCTTTTCCAGCATATTTATCATTGCGCCAATTATCAGGCATTTCTATCTTTGCTTCATTGGCGCATTTGAAAGCCAGTTCCTTGACTTCTCTCGGAGAAAGACCAAAATAAATTGCTGCTGCTGTTTTCAGATAGGATACTAATTCTTCTTCCTGCTCACATGTAAATACTTGTCTTGGTTTGGCATATCCTACATGTGTATTGTTTTTAGCAGTGTTGCCAGAGGTTTTGTGAATAAATCGTTGTAAGGTTGAGTAGTGGACACCAAACAGTTGTGCGGACTCTCTCACTGATTTATTCTTATTTCGAACAAAATCAGCAGCCTCCTGCATTAGTTGGGGTGTTGCTGACCCACGTTCAGTCTTTCTTTTGTAGTTCCGAACCATTTCTGAAATAAATAAAACGAGTTGAATGCATAAGAATAGTCTAACTATAATAATGAAATAAATTTACTAATGGGGCAAGTTGAATCATGATTCAACTTGCCCCGTCACGAATGATTCAACTTGCCCCCTCACAGCAACCAAAATTTGATCGCCAGCTAAATATATACTAACGGTCATTCTAATGCAAATTTGTAAGATAAATAATTGCATATAGTACAGAATTATATAGCTATTTTCAAAACACTGTTACTAATATATATATATATATATATATATATATATATATATATATATATATATATATATATATATATATATATATATATATATATATATATATATATATATATATATATATATATATATATATGAGGTACAAGAAAAATTGTGAAATCGAAAAAAAATTACTTACCAAGGCCGAAATCAGTAAATTTCTCATAAATTCAAGAGCACTTGCGCAATCCACCTCCCTCTGCCGCAGCGATGTCCGCACTGACCAACACACATTTGAACCAGGGTTGCCAGATTTTTCAGAGCAAAAGATGCCAAAGTGTTTCCAATAAAGTGCCAAATAGCACAAAATAGTGCCAAACTTTATAACTCATAAAATATATATATATATATATATATATATATATATATATATATATATATATATATATATATATATATATATATATATATATATATATATATATATATATATATATACTACACACACACACAGATTGAGACGGGACAATACGAGCTTAGCTCATCTCCCATGTCACAACACACACACACACACTATATTGCAGATGGTCTGACAAAAGTTAACTGAATAATTACTTGAACACTGTTGCAGGTAATTATATACAAAACTGCCTATTATAAAACAGCCAGAAAACACCTGCAATATATCGTGGTAACTAGGGTAACATTCCAAACAAGAACATATTTAAAAAAAATCTTTATTACTAGCCAAATGGTTATGTGCAAAGTTACAAAAATAGTTAATTCATAAATTTACAATGTTTACCCATAATAATCTTCATAGAGATAGATAATATATATTTTTACTTGTACATGTACATTTTCAAGATGAACCAATCTAGGCACTCCGTTCACATTAGGCTAATTATTGATCTTAAAGTTATAATGAAAGACCATTCCCTATATCTCCACATTTCCACAAAACATTCTAAATAAAGCATATGTAATTATTTGGCATTAATTGTTCTTTTAATAGTAATGAGATCATTCCTTACAGCCCCACATTGGCACACAACACTCAAAATAAAGCATATATATATATATTCTTATAATATTAATGAGATAATTCCTTAAAGCCCAACATTGCCACACAACACTCAAAATAAAGCATACCATAGACTAGGAGCATACAAATCTATTTGGCATTAACTGTTCTTATAATAGTAATGAGATAATTCCTTGAAGCCCAACATTGCCACACAACACTCAAAATATAAATCTATTTGGCATTAATTGTTCTTATAATAGTAATGAGATAATTCCTTAAAACCCAACATTGCCACACATCACTCAAAATATAAATCTATTTGGCATTAACTGTTCTTATAATAGTAATGAGATAATTCCTTAAAGCCCAACATTGCCACACAACACTCAAAATATAAATCTATTTGGCATTAATTGTTCTTATAATAGTAATGAGATAATTCCTTAAAACCCAACATTGCCACACATCACTCAAAATATAAATCTATTTGGCATTAACTGTTCTTATAATAGTAATGAGATAATTCCTTAAAGCCCAACATTGCCACACAACACTCAAAATATAAATCTAGTTGGCATTAATTGTTCTTATAATAGTAATGAGATAATTCATTAAAGCCCAACATTGCCACATATCACTCAAAATATAGCATATAAATCTATTTGGCATTAATTATTCTTATAATAGCAATGAGATAATTCCTTAAAGCCCAACATTGCCAAACAACACTCAAAATACAAATATATTTGGCATTAATTGTTCTCTAATAGTAATGAGACCATTCCTCACAGCTCCACACATTCACTCAACACTCAAAATAAAGCATAAGAAACCATTTGGCATTAATTGTTCTCTAATAGTAATGAGATCACTGAAATATCACAATTCAAACATATTCAGTTATGTCGTCTTCGTCCATGTCATCACCATCATTGTTTTTGTTATATATATCTGAATTAAATAACTTGAGCATTTCCTGAGATGGGACAAAATCTTTACAACACAATCCTCTAAATTGAAGGTGACATCTGATCCTACAAATTGCATCTAACATCTTTGTTCTCATTCTATTTCTCAATTTAGATTTTACATTAGTTACATGGGAAAATATTCTCTCTACAATTGCATTGCTAGCTGGAGTAACCAGAGAAGAAAGTGCCCACTTTGATAATTCCTGGAATGGGTTTTCACCCATTCCATTTTGAAAAGATTTAATCCCCACCCAGAACTTCACCGAGTCCATTGGAATAGTGCCACTGAAAACACTTTCCTCTCTCCAGTTCACAATTATTAAATTTCTGTACTGCTGCTCAATTTTTTCCATTTCATTTGATTTCAAAAGCTTAATGAATGGCAGGTCCAGGAACACTGGCCTAGCCACCTGATTTAAGACCACTGATGGATGCAAATTACTTAAATGTTTAAAGGTATTTCTGGAAGGGGGCAGTCTTGCCTGTAACTGCTCCACAGCATCCGTGATGAAGCTATGGCAACGGTTCTTAACTTCTATCACCTTTTCAATGACTTCACTTTGAGGATTCTTTTTCAAATATAAACTTGCTTCCTGTGCAAAGCGTGCTCCAAAGTCTGCTTGATTTTGGTGCAACTTGTCACCTTTTGGCGACACAATTCTTGATTTCATTGATCTATGTAATAAATTTAATTCACTTTCCATATTTTGAGGATCAAGATCAGTTCCTTGAAAAAAAGCATTGACTCTTTCAAAATCCAAGACAATTGGAGAAGCACACAGGAAGTAAAGCTTATTTATGTCATCCCCTAGCATCTCTCTTATCATTCTGGCCTTGAATTTAGCCTCTTGGCCACAATTCTGCTCAGCACAAAGGAAATAGCCATGCAGCTCATCCCAGTTACTGAGAATTTTGCTCATAACTTTTCCTCTTACCAGCCATCTTGTAGCAGATGGTTGCTGAAATGGAGCTGGTAGTCCTTTCCTTTCATCGTCTGGGTTCATGATGTTGAAGAGAGTCTTGTAAGACTCTCTCCAAAGAGAGCTTTTGGAGAACCATTTCGGAATTTCAGATAAGAGGAACCCCAGGTTAGATGGCAATTTATTGAAAGAATGCTGTATACTAAGGGCAAGGGAGTGACAAATGCACCTCATTAGCACACAGTTCGGTGACTCCTCTTGTATTCGTGTCCATACAGAATTATTATGTCCTACCATGACGGATGCACCATCACTTGCAAATCCTATACAGTTGCTTAAGCTTTGACCAATGTCTTGCACTGATGTCTTAATCTTATCAAACAAAACTGCACCTGTTGCTTCAGTCACTGGTACAAGTCCTACTAGTTCTGTCATAATTTTTTTTTCCTTTTTGCTGAAGTAGCGAACAACTATGCATAAATGTTTTTCTGTACTAATGTCAGTTGATTCATCAACTAGCACAGCAAACTTTTCACCTTTGATATCATTCCTCAACTCCTGTTTAAAGGCAGGTGAGACTACTTCAGTGACCAATTTGCTGCATTTTGTCCGGTGCAATGATATTTTCCCAAGTGTACTTCCTTTTCCATGTTTTTTCATTATTTCACCAAGGTGGTCAATTGATTTAATAGAGCAATGACAAGATATTGCAACTGCCAACTCCAATTCAGTTTTTTTAACATCCTCACTTGGACCACTGGGGTAAACAGTAATAGGCTTTGTGGTTCTAATAACAGATTGTTTCATTTTGTGCTTCTCCGTCTGCTCATGCTTTTGAATAATGGAGAGTCTTGGTTTTAAATTGCAGAAACATAGCTTGCAATATGCATCGTCTCGGCCATCTGGTGCTTCCTTCACCCACAAGAAGGTTCTTTCCCACTCACACTTGTAGTTTCTCTGGCTGTCGTAGAAACCTTTCCACTTCGGCATTGTGATGGTACCTGTAAAACATTTGGCTTTTTTTAACTTAATCTAACCGAACCTAACCTATGCTAAGCGGTAAATTTTTACAAAAAGGCCCGTCTGGCGCCGCACAACGGCCATCTCACGCGGCGGGACAACCTACTTTTTATCGCCACTGAAGGGGTTAATCATTATTTATGTGCATTTTTTCGGTATTAATTTGGTATTACACCGGGTTTCAGGATTTCGTTAAAACACTTACTATTAGACAGGTTTTCCTTCATAAACACTTACCTTTTTGGATCTTTTCGGTTTGAGTGCCTATCGAATTTAAATGTTTTTTTTATTCCAAAGTATGTATTTTGATGTGGAAAACCCTAAAATGATAACCATTTTGTGGAGAAACCAATACTTATGTGTAACCTAACCTAACCTAACCTAACCTAATCTAACCTAACCTAACCTAACCTAACCTAAACTTAACCTAACCTAACCTAACCTAACCTAACCTAACCTAAGTGTTAATAAATAATTTCTCCACAAAACGGTTATAATTTTTGGGTTTTCCACATCAAAATACATACATTGGAATAAAAAAAACATTAAAATTCGATAGGCACTCAAACCGAAAAGACCCACCTTTTTTGTCGTTTCTTGCGATTTTTTGTTTTTGATTTTTTATTAATTTTTTTTAATTTCCGCTTCCCTTCCCCTAACAATAATGGGGGAGAGGTGGGAATTCGGGGTTACTTCAAGGTTAGGTTAGGTTAGGTTAGGTTAGGTTAGGTTTGGTTAGGTTTGGTTAGGTTAGGTTCGGTTTTATGGTATTAATTGCCAATTCTTGGCTCGCATTTTCAATTTTCAACTTTTATTACATTTCGAAACTTGGAAATGCGAGCCAACTTTTGTCAATTCTTGGCTCGCATTTCCAATTTTTAGCTTTTCTTTCATTTATGCCAATAATTGTAAGCCAAAATAACAGCATATGTGCTCCCCCCACCCAAAACCCCGAATTCCCACCTCTCCCCCATTATTCTTAGGGGAAGGGGTGCGGAACTTAGAAAAATTCATAAAAATAAAAATACGCAAAATCGCAACAAATGAGACATCAGGTATGTCTCTATGAAGCATATCCTTTCTATTAGTAAGTGTTTTAACTAAAAAAACACACCCGGTGTTCTGCCAAATCTTTACCATTTTTTCAATTTAACTTCAACACTAGAACTTCATACTTACAGTTATGGTCGGTTACAGAGAACTTGTGGATGAGCAGCCCGTGCCCGGCGCCCGCGCCCCCGTGCAGTCTTTTCTGGGTCTTGGTCTTGTGTTTTGTTTTGATTTAGTCTTGACTCTTGATCTTGATTGCACATTATACAGATTGCGCTGTTTGTTGATGTTTTCATTTCTTCCATCAGTAATGATGGTGCTAACAATGCATTAGGCATTTCGAAATTTCAGAAAAATGGCTAGTGAATGATTTTTATCGAAAAATGCCAAAAAAGTGCCAAGATGCCAACTTGATTTTTTGGATGCCAAACGCATTGAAAAAGTGCCAAATTTATAGATTTTGGCACCAAAAGTGCCAATCTGGCAACCCTGATTTGAACCGCCTGTCAGCCTAATGCAGCCGCTGAGTTGCCAGTTATGCTCACTGATGCAACTTACCCGCGATGCAACTAGCCCCGCTCTCCCCTACCCTGGAGAAGATTGGATCATATATTATGTTTTGGGTCTTTTCCTGAGTCCTCCGGTAATCCACTCCTTCATCTTTTACAACCTTTGTTTCAAGAAGGGACATGTGCCTCAGGCGTGGACTTCCTGCTTCAGTAAGGTACATGGGCGAATATTTTTCTCTCGTTTCATGTTCCACCTGCAGCCCAGCTTTCACCCAGACTATAAAATTATGGTTTTCTTCCTCAGCTAGGAAGACGCCACTTATTTCTACAACTTTATACCCACCTTTCATCCACCAGTGTCGTAGCAATCATTGATCTTAAGATGGCTTTCGACACAACAAATAAAGAGATCATCCTCGATCAATTGGTGGACTTTGGCGTGAAAGGCAACTTACTAAAATAAATAAGAAGCTACCATCGCAACAGAATTCCCAGCGTCATTTCTAAAGGAGCCTACAACTCATCTAAAAATCTCGAAATCAGCGCTCTGGTGTTATCAGTGCATGTTTGTTCAATATCCTTATGCACCGTTTGCTCCCTCTTCTTCCTGCTATTCCAGAAATGACTGTGACCTGGTATGCTGATGACATCTGCTTTCACTCCAGTTCACTTC
>NC_087191.1:1570000-1665000 GCF_035594125.1 Scylla paramamosain
TATGACAAGAAGTTTGGCTTAGATCATTGATGAATAAGAGGAAGAGGGTGTGTGACAGGACTTAACCCTTAACAATACTACTGTTAATAGAGTGTTTACCACAAAAGCAATAGAAAAGCAAAAAGAAAATTTTATATGAAGTTACAGAGAGAAGGATAGAAGCCGTTGTAGGATAGTGTGGAAATCAAAACTTTGTGCCAGAATCTATCAAAAACTTTTGATATGTCTAAGGCAAAAGCGAAATTTTCAGCAAAATCCCTAAAGGAGGATGACCAAGATTTAGTAAAGAAAGCCATGGGCCATATCAACAGTTTATTAACTAAAGAGGTTTCACTCAGCTCAACTATTATGCTTAGAGTTGTGCTTAACTTCTCAAGTTGTACTTATCTTAGATCTTTAGGCACCTAAGATTTAAGACAGGTCTGGAGGTAGCTTAACTTTCTGAGTTTAGCTAAGCGTAGACTAAGCAAGCAAAGATGGCTGACCATCAAGCCCGAGCCTGTCACCTCAAGAATAGAAAGAAGTGACACGCTAGTAATTAAATAAGCTAGTAATTAGAATAATAATTACAGTGTTATTTAACCAATGGGAAATGCAGCTCTGCAGCAGTGATGACATTGGGTCTTCCTGTGTCCTGTTGTTGGCATGTATCATATACCTTCTTAGTAATAGAGCCCCATGCAGCTTTTTTGTGCAGCTGAAAGAACGAAGCCCTTCAGACTACACCTTTCGTCATATACTGACTGGATGGGAAAGGAAGGTCTCGCCATCAGTTCAGCTGGGTTTCCCTCTTTTGGCCTTTTAGGCCTTAGATGTCATCATTTCCTCCATACTAAAGGAAAAAAGGACTGGAAAGGAGGCGCTGCTGAGTGGGAGTGGCAGGGCAACGCTGGGTCAAGGACATAAACACTGAGACAAAATACACGTAGGATCTAATTTGCTTATAAAAAGACAAATTTATGCAATCATACCCTTACAAAATGGATTAGAAATTATATATATATATATATATATATATATATATATATATATATATATATATATATATATATATATATATATATATATATATATATATATATATATAAGTAAAAGTTTCATTAATAATTTGAAATTAAAAAATATAAATTTTTACTGTTTTTATATTCACCATTCCATACTGTGGCTTAAGAGTTCGGATCAGCCTTCACATGCTTAGGAGGTAAGCAGAAGGCTAAGACGAAAGATAAGAATCTCTGTTAATACAGCCCCAGAAGATCATCATCAGAACGGCCTCAACAGAACACATACTGGCGATCAGATATAAGGTTGTGAAGCGATAGATATTTAAAAATCTTCAAATTGAGGATAGATGAAAAAAAAAAAAAAAGCTGGAAATTAAGCTATAGGACGGTAGTCTGAGGGATTAGATAAGCCACCCTTTTTTAGGAACAGGCTGAATATAGGCAAACTTCCAGCAAGAAGAAAAAAAGGCAGATGTTGATAGACAGAGATTGAAAAGTTTGGCTAGACAAATTGCAAGCACAGAGGCACAGTTTCGTAGAACAACAGAAGGGACCCCATCAGGTCCGTAAGCCTTCCAAGAGTTGAGGCCAGCGAGGGCATGAAAAAACATCATTGCAAAGGACAGGGGGGAAGTTCTTTCTTGTTTCAGTCAAAATTCATTAGCTTTAATCAAGATTTGGTCTTGATTTCTTTTTGGCATGGAAAGTTCTTTTGCTTTGATTAAGTTTGAAGTTCAATATAGTTTTTTTTATTTTTTTTTTAGTTGGATCGTAATTTTTTGTTTTGTTTACTTTGTTGTTAGTTGCTAAGATTGAAAGGAATTAATAAAAAGGCTGGTAATATACATTTTTTTTTTTGCCTATTTATTTATTTATTTTTACCTTTTGTATGGTAGCATTTCAGGCGGGCTATAAGGCACTGGAAAATTCAGTGACAACCAGAATGAGTTTTATTTATGTCAGTTTCTAAATAACAGTAAAAATTTAATATAACTTTTATAATTATTTTCATCTGAACATCACATGTAATAAATAAATAAATATATATATATATATATATATATATATATATATATATATATATATATATATATATATATATATATATATATATATATATATATATATATATATATATATATATATATATATATATATATATATATATATATATATATATATAAATAACAAGTTTAAATTTTGTCCACGTGAAAATAACCATTTTTGTTCATATATATATATATATATATATATATATATATATATATATATATATATATATATATATATATATATATATATATATATATATATATATATATATATATATATATATATATATAGAGAGAGAGAGAGAGAGAGAGAGAGAGAGAGAGAGAGAGAGAGAGAGAGAGAGAGAGAGAGAGAGGGAGAAATGGTTATTTTTTCATATGAACAAAGTTTAAACCACACAATCTCGGAACCCTGACGAACGTACCTGTCGCGATGATGGTAGGTTAGCGTCTGACGTGAACTTTACCTACTTTACTTTTTTTTTTTAGGAATTAGGTGAATGAAAAAGAAGAGGTTTGATTGGAGAGGAAAAAGTGAGAATCATGAAGGAAAGTAGAAGATTAAAGTTTCTCGGCGGGCCACGATGCTATTTTCTGTCTGACGCGAAGATACGCACCGAACCTTTATATAGTAGCCGAAGGCCACACAAACGATTTACATATACAAGTCATAATTATACAATATCTTAAACAGTTTATCACACTTCCACAAATTATTCTTGAACATTTTTGTTAATGGTTCCATGTACTCCCGGATTCTAACACTATTAATAATTTTCGCTTCTAAATATTAACAAAGAATTTCTCTCAAAATCTATAATATTATCAGTTCTGACATATTTCCTCTTAATCTACAATATTTTGTGATTGGGATTTTTCATGTGAGAGGCCCAGCAGAAACCGGGAATATGTTTTTTTTTTTTTTTCCCCTTCCTATTTGCTATCTTGTCTCATGACACTTAATGGGTAGCAAGAAGTAGTCGGAAGGTGGAGGAGAGGGAGGAAGAAGCCCTGAATCATCCGAGGTGGAGTTTTTCGCAAAAAGTCTGAGCGAAGAGTTCAGCTTTAGAGATAGATGAGGTGGCAGTGGTGCGATCCGTTGAAATAAAAGGGAAAGATGAAGAAGTAAAGTTATTGGGAATGTTTCTGGCTAGGTGCCTGAAGTCATGAGGGGAATTAGATCTTGAAAGATGTTGCCACTTTCTAAGGGCTTATAAGACTATATAAGCACAATTTTCGCAAAGCATTAACATTTTGGTGGATATTACCTGTGTGTGTGTGTGTGTGTGTGTGTGTGTGTGTGTGTGTGTGTGTGTGTGTGTGTGTGTGTGTGTGTGTGTGTGTGTGTGTGTGTGTGTGTGATATTGAATATATATGTACGCACGTATGTGTGTATTCTACCAAAGCAATGTGTCCTGCGAGACACAAGTTATTTGTAATTAACAATCTTGAGCCTTATAATTTTTTATGAGGTCTGTCAACCTTAGGACGTAATAAATTAATCTCTCTCTCTCTCTCTCTCTCTCTCTCTCTCTCTCTCTCTCTCTCTCTCTCTCTCTCTCTCTCTCTCTCTCTCTCTCTCTCTCTCTCTCTCTCTCTCTCTCTCTATATATATATATATATATATATATATATTTATTTATTTATTTATTTATTTATATAATGTGTGTGTGTGTGTGTGTGTGTGTGTTCGTATCAAAGCTGTCAAGCGGGACAACAATGAGTGGTGGTGGGAGCGTGTGCTGCTCGGGATGTGGCTCCTGACGACCCTCGTGTTGACTCGGAGTTACGAAGGCAATCTGATGTCTCTCCTGGCAGTGAGATACGTCCCACAGCCCTACCAGAGCCTCAGAGCCATCCTCGACGACCAGCGAGCCATCATGATATGGCAGAAAGGGAGCTCAAATGTGGAACTTTTTAGGGTAGGTTTTGAACACATCAAACCCACCAAGTAGATATCTTCGAGAATCTCTCTCTCTCTCTCTCTCTCTCTCTCTCTCTCTCTCTCTCTCTCTCTCTCTCTCTCTCTCTCTCTCTCTCTCTCTCTCTCTCTCTCTATATATATATATATATATATGAAGTTCTCTGTCATAGTGAATATTAATTAAATACGACTGCTCTTTTGCTGTCAATTTTTTTGGCCAGAGGATATTTTTTTTTTTGTAGGTGCCTTGTAGTTAACTACCTTTTCTCCCGACTCGTCACTGTGTAGGGGGGGGGAAGAGTCGGTCTTCCGAGAAAACGAAGATTGTTTAGTCCAAGGCCGGATGTCTGAAATATCTAATTGAGCGTGGGAGGCAGCCGTGAAGGCGATAGTTCATTAGATATTTTGGTCTACTTGTATTGTATTATTTTTTTGTGTCTGTCTTTCCCTAGCATATGTCCTGGCGAGTATTTTCTCAACTTATGCGAGAAATTAGCGTTGTACATTATCTTCCCTGTGGTTGGATGAAAAAGGGTGGCAACCTCTGAGGTCTGAAACTGTACGACCAGTGAACAGGACTGGGTTTACGTGGTAATTTGCACCGCACTAGGATACAGGAGAAAGAAGCTTAGGGAAGCTGACCATATATATATATATATATATATATATATATATATATATATATATATATATATATATATATATATATATATATATATATATATATATATATTTTTTTTTTTTTTTATGTAGGAAGGAAACTGGCCAAGGGCAACAAAAATCTAATAAAAAAATGCCCATTGAGATGCCAGTCCCATAAAAGGGTCAAAGCGTGATCAAAAATTGGTGGATAAGTGTCTTGAAACCTCCCTCTTGAAGGAATTCAAGTCATAGGAAGGTGGAAATACAGAAGCAGGCAGGGAGTTCCAAAGTTTACCAGAGAAAGGGATGAATGATTGAGAATACTGGTTAACTCTTGCATTAGAGAGGTGGACAAAATAGGGGTGAGAGAAAGAAGAAAGTCTTGTGCAGCGAGGCAAGGAGGGGAGGCATGCAGTTAGCAAGATCAAAGAAGCAGTTAGCATGAAAATAGCGGTAGAAGACAGCTAGATATGCAACATTGCGGCGGTGAGAGAGAGGTTGAAGACAGTCAGTTAAAGGAGAGGAGTTGATGAGACGAAAAGCTTTTGATTCCACCCTGTCTAGAAGAGCAGTATGAGTGGAACCCCCCTAGACATGTGAAGCATACTCCATACATGGACGGATAAGGCCCTTGTACAGAGTTAGCAGCTGGGGGGGTGAGAAAAACTGGCGGAGACGTCTCAGAACACCTAATTTCATAGAAGCTGTTTTAGCTAGAGATGAGATGTGAAGTTTCCAGTTCAGATTATAAGTAAAGGACAGACCGAGGATGTTCAGTGTAGAAGAGGGGGACAGTTGAGTGTCATTGAAGAAGAGGGGATAGTCGTCTGGAAGGTTGTGTCGAGTTGATAGATGGACGAGTTGAGTTTTTGAGGCATTGAACAATACCAAGTTTGCTCTGCCCCAATCAGAAATTTTAGAAAGATCAGAAGTCAGGCGTTCTGTGGCTTCCCTGCGTGATATGTTTACCTCCTGAAGGGTTGGACGTCTATGAAAAGACGTGGAAAAGTGCAGGGTGGTATCATCAGCGTAGGAGTGGATAGGACAAGAAGCTTGGTTTAGAAGATCATTAATGAATAATAAGAAGAGAGTGGGTGACAGGACAGAACCCTGAGGAACACCACTGTTAATAGATTTAGGAGAAGAACAGTGACCGTCTACCACAGCAGCAATAGAACGGTCAGAAAGGAAACTTGAGATGAAGTTACAGAGAGAAGGATAGAAACCGTAAGAGGGTAGTTTGGAAATCAAAGCTTTGTGCCAGACTCTATCAAAGGCTTTTGATATGTCCAAGGCAACAGCAAAAGTTTCACCAAAATCTCTAAAAGAGGATGACCAAGACTCAGTAAGGAAAGCCAGAAGATCACCAGTAGAGCGGCCTTGACGGAACCCATACTGGCGATCAGATAGAAGGTTGTGAAGTGATAGATGTTTAAGAATCTTCCTGTTGAGGATAGATTCAAAAACTTTAGATAAGCAGGAAATTAAAGCAATAGGACGGTAGTTTGAGGGATTAGAGAGGTCACCCTTTTTAGGAACAGGTTGAATGTAGGCAAACTTCCAGCAAGAAGGAAAGGTAGATGTTGACAGACAGAGCTGAAAGAGTTTGACTAGGCAAGGTGCAAGCACGGAGGCACAGTTTCGGAGAACAATAGGAGGGACCCCATCAGGTCCATAAGCCTTCTGAGGGTTTAGGCCAGCGAGGGCATGGGAAACATCATTGCGAAGAATTTTAATAGGTGGCATGAAGTAGTCAGAGGGTGGAGGAGAGGGAGAAACAAGGCCAGAATCGTCCAAGGTAGAGTTTTTAGCAAAGGCTTCAGCAAAGAGTTCAGCTTTAGAAATAGATGTGATAGCAGTGGTGCCATCTGGTTGAAGTAGAGGAGGGAAAGAAGAAGAAGCAAAGTTATTGGAAATATTTTTGGCTAGATGCCAGAAGTCACGAGGGGAGTTAGATCTTGAAAGGTTTTGACACTTCTATTAATGAAGGAGTTTTTGGATAGTTGGAGAACAGACTTGGCATGGTTCCGGGTCAGAAATATAAAGTGCATGAGATTCTGGTGATGGAAGGCTGAAGTACCTTTTGTGGGCCACCTCTCTATCATGTATAGCACGAGAACAAGCTGTGTTAAACCAAGGTTTAGAAGGTTTAGGTCGAGAAAAAGAGTGAGGAATGTACGCCTCCATGCCAGACACTATCACCTCTGTTATGCGCTCAGCACACAAAGACGGGTCTCTGACACGGAAGCAGTAGTCATTCCAAGGAAAATCAGCAAAATACCTCCTCAGGTCCCCCCAACTAGCAGAGGCAAAATGCCAGAGGCACCTTCGCTTAGGGGGATCCTGAGGAGGGATTGGAGTGAAAGGACAAGATAAAGATATGAGATTGTGATCGGAGGAGCCGAACGGAGAAGAAAGGGTGACAGCATAAGCAGAAGGATTAGAGTTCAGGAAAAGGTTAAGAATGTTGGGCGTATCTCCAAGACGGTCAGGAATACGAGTAGGGTGTTGCACCAATTGCTCTAGGTCATGGAGGATAGCAAAATTGTAGGCTAGTTCACCAGGATGGTCAGTGAAGGGAGAGGAAAGCCAAAGCTGGTGGTGAACATTGAAGTCTCCAAGAATGGAGATCTCTGCAAAAGGGAAGAGGGTCAGAATGTGCTCCACTTTGGAAGTTAAGTAGTCAAAGAATTTCTTATAGTCAGAGGAGTTAGGAGAGAGGTATACAGCACAGATAAATTTAGTATGAGAATGACTCTGTAGTCGTAGCCAGATGGTGGAAAACTCAGAAGATTCAAGAGCGTGAGCACGAGAGCAGGTTAAGTCATTGCGCACATAAACGCAGCATCCAGCTTTGGATCGAAAATGAGGATAGAGAAAGTAGGAGGGAACAGAAAAGGGGCTACTGTCAGTTGCCTCAGACACCTGAGTTTCAGTGAGGAAAAGAAGATGAGGTTTAGAAGAGGAGAGGTGGTGTTCTATAGATTGAAAATTAGATCTTAGACCGCGAATGTTGCAGAAGTTAATGAAGAAAAAGTTGAGGGGGGGTGTCAAGACACTTAGGGTCGTCGACAGAAAGGCAGTCCGACCTGGGGACATTTATGGTCCCCTCGCCAGATGGGGACTCTGTGGCTGGGGTAGGAGTCGCCATGATTTTAAAATTTTTGAGTGAAGGGTGTGTGTGTTATTAGGTGCTTGTAGTTTTGTGTGGAGGAAGAGAGTTGTCTTTAGAGGGCAGGCTGTGACTGCCCCCTTATGTTGTGAGACACAAAGGAAAACGTTCACTGAGGTCACAGCTGGGTTTAATGATAAGTTTACAGCACCCCCTGAACAGTGCTTTAGACATCACTGGGAGTAATTATCGTTTCGGCAGGTGTCTACTGCCTCCTCCTGCCAATTGTATTGTATATATATATATATATATATATATATATATATATATATATATATATATATATATATATATATATATATATATATATATATATATATATATATATATATATATATATATATATATATATATATATATATATATATATATATATATATATATATATATATATATATATATATATATATATATATATATATATATATATATATATATATATATATATATATATATATATATATATATATATATATATATATATATATATATATATATATATATATATATATATATATATATATATATATATATATATATATATATATATATATATATATATATACTATGTGTGTGTGTGTGTGTGTGTGTGTGTGTCGTGTTTTCGGGTAACACTACAAGGCTTCCCACACCATGATAGGTGAAGCAGCCCCACGATATCAACGAATCAGGGGACTTTACAGCCGGTGATGTGTAGCGGGCGTCAAGGGGGTTGCTGCCGGGACATCGGTACAAGCGACCTTGACTGCTGGTTGTCTTTGAAAATCTTATTTTGTTGCTCCACCGCCACGCCACTGCTCGATGATCCAGGTCTTGTTTCTCGCAGAAAGCAAGCCTCTTCTGCTGGGCGATAGAGACTACATACAGGTTTGTGCAGTGCTGCATAGCTGTAGTAGCCGATATCGTCGTGGATGCGCCGTGACGGTCCTCACAGACACATCACCCAGCAGCCTTGGGTTTTCTTTTTATTTTTTTGGCTAATACTTGAGGATTGCATTCAAGTTTACGGTGTACCAGGAGTTCAAAGGGAAGTTTTGTGTGCCTTTCCTGGCTGTTCTTTCTTCTGTGATATTGTTATCGCCTTCCGCCATCGGTTGCACGTATCTTTAAAGTTGGCGGACATCGGTCTGCTATGAGATAGCCCGCGTAGAATGTTCAGTCTTGTGAAGTGATATGATGGCTATGATATCATCCCAGCCATTGCAACGTTACAGAGCTGAACAGGATCGTAAGTGCAAGCCTAACGGGTTCGGGGTCGGCGGAAGGTGTCAGCAAGTACATTCCCTTTTTGAGCTGTAATAAGGAACTGTAATTTTTTTTACGCCTCTGAACATCATCTCAGACAGTGAGGCTGAGTCGCAAGATATACAGTAATTTTACTTAAAGCACCCGCGCTGAACTACAACAAGTGCGACTATTTTGAAAATTCAAACGGCCAGTGAAGTCCCGGCGACAATTTCAGTGACGAGCACTGTTTAATATTATATCGTTAGATGGTTACGTCCAAGCGTCTGGCCACATGACGCTCCGTGGCTTGGGTTCACGTCACTGTTTCTGTTTGTCTTGCTTCACGCGTGCTCTGGCCAACTCGGGGCTTCACAGTGTTGGTCTGGAGCTGCATTCGAGCCCTAATCGAGCTAATGGTGACTGTATGTCCTCAGATCTTTCTCGAGCTTCCGATCAACAGCTCTATTCCTCTCGTCTTGCGAACTACGGACAGCATCTTGATATGTGCGGCCGTTGGATTTTTCTTTGTTATTACTTATATTGTTTGGTAGTTTTTCCCCATAAAATTCGAAAATACGAGGACATGACAACATAAAACCAGCTTTTGATCAGAAATAAGGACAAAAATGGTAGAGAATGGAGTAGGGACTGTTCTCAGTAGCCTTCTTTGCTTTTGCGCGCGGACCTTGCCTATGGCAACCTTTCCTTCGTGCTAAAAAAAAGTTGATTACCTTCAGCCTGTTCCTAAAGAAAGACTGACTGGTCGAATACCTCAAACTACCATCTTGTTACTTGGAAATCACTTTTTTTTTCTGTTTTTCATCAATGATATGAATCTTGCTTTCCTATCCACTCCTATTCTGAATAGTCTTCCCTGCACTTTTGTATGTGCTCATAACTTTCCAGACGTGTAGCACTGCAGGAATTAGAACATTCAAAACATTCACGAAATTCAGTTGCGAAACGCCTGGCTTCCGATCTTCCTCTAGTTTTGGAATGATACAGGCAGGCAGGAAGGGGCATTAGACACCTACCGAAATTATAATTATAACTCCCAGTGAGGTCTCAAACACTGGATCAGTGGGTGCTGTACGATTATCAGTAAACCAAGTCTGACCTCGCTGAACGCTTTCCTTTGTCTCACAAAACAAGAGAATTACATCCACACCCTTCGTTCAAAATTTTAATTTAAACATGGCGACGCCTACAGCAGCGTATGGAGCCCCTGTCTAGGATCAAAAATTTCCCCTGGTCGGACTGCTCCTCTTGTATCGACACTAATTTTCTTGACAACCCCCTCAGCCTTTTGCTGTTGTCTTAGACATATCTGGTACAAAGATTTCTAAACTACCCTTTTACGGTTTCTATCCATCTTTCTGTAACTTCATCTCAAGTTTCCTTTCTGACGAGATCATCACAAGTTTCCTTTCTGGCCGTTCTATGGTAGGTTCTGTGGTAGTCTATGGCCGTTCTGTGGTAGACAGTCACTGTTCTTCTCCTAAATCTATTAACAGTGGTGTTCATCAGGGCTCTGTCCTGTCACCCGCTCTCTTCCTATTGCTCATCAATGATCTTCAAACAATACTTCTCCTATTCACTCGTACGCTGATGATACCACCCTGCACTTTTCCACGTCTTTTCGTTGACGTCTAACCCTTCAGGAAGTAAAACGTTCACTCGGGCAAGCCACATAACGTCTGACTTTTGATCTCTTTAAAATTTCTGATTGGGGCAGAACAAACTTAGTACTATTCAGTGTCTCAAAAACTCAATTCCTCCATGTCTCAACCTGACAAAACCTTCCAGATAATTATCCAATTTTCACTGGCACTCAACTGTCACCCTCTTCTACACTGAACATCCTCGGTCTATCCTTTACTTGTAATCTTAACTGGAAACTTCACATATCATCTCTACCTAAAACAGCTTCTATGAAGTTAGGTGTTTTGAGTCGTCACCGCCAGCTTTTTTTTTTTTTTTTTTTTCAAACCATTCCCCTACCCCCGCACAGCTGCTAACTTTGTGCAGGGCCCTTATCCGTCCATATATGGATTATGCTTCACATGTATTAGGGGCGTGAGGGTGTTCCACTCGTACCATTCTTTTAGACAGGGTGAAATCAATAGCTTTTCTTTTTATCAACTCTCCACTAACTGACTATCTTCAGGATCTTTCTCATCGCCGCAATGTTGCATCTTTTGCTATCTTGTACTGTTATTTTTATGTTAACTGCTCTTCTGATCTTGCTAACTGTCTGCGTTCCCCTCCTCCGGCGGCCTCGCTGCACAAGAGTTTCTTCTTTCTCTCACCCCCTATTCTGTCCACCTCCCTAATGCAGTATTTTCAATCATTCATCCCTTTTCTGGTAAACTCTGGAACTTCCTGCCTGCTTCTGTATTTCCTTATGATTTGAACTCTTTCAAGAAGAAGGTTTCAGGCCACTTATCCTTTAGATTTTCAGGGCCGTTTTTGACTGTTTGGGGACCAAATATATAATTTTGTTGGCTTTGGTCAGTGTCCCTCAAAGAAAAAAAGTTCTGATCACTACCTCAGAAATTCCCCCACCAATCCACTATCCACTCTACATAATTTTCCAAACAGTTATCACTATCTTACCTGGATGACGCACGACTTCCTCCGTGTAATTTCTTAATCAGTCTTTCATTAAGACTCTTAATGAACAGGAAATTTCGCATCACTTCACGTGACAATCTAAGAGGTTGAGTCTCCTGCGTTGTTTTTCCCCTCCGCACTGTTTGTTATTCTATACAAGAACGTTATTCGCCCCTCTACGGAGTGTCACTCACTCTTCTTGACAGGGTTGGCGCCTCATCGATGCCTCTTCTGTGACTGACCCTTCAACCTCTTTCACTTCGACGCAGTCTTGCATTCTTGTTCATCTTCAATGCTTTTCTTAACTTGCCCCTCTCTTTAGATCGCTGCACAAGTTTTTCGTCCCTACTCTTTCTTCACCTTCTTTACGAAACTCTCAACCCCTGCCTAAACCTACATATATTTCCTCCTTCATTTGACTTGCCCTTGTTTAATTAAGAGAAGTTTCAAGCCAACTCTGTTCTTAAGTTATTTTTTACTTTGAAATTCTGAATTGTTCTTATTTCATTGAAATGGTTAGCAAGCTTGTTTTTTTTTCTGAATGTGGTTTTGTCCTAAAATTTCCTCCCTTGTGCGAAAAAAAAAAAAATGCATTTTCTTTTTCAGATTTGCACTGTAGTCTTGTGTGATATAAATTTAAGATGAAAGCTGATTAAATGTTGAATGATACTTTGTGATAAGGAAAGATCTTGCAGCGGCTCCCAGAATATATTTTTAAACGGGACACAGCAGTGACCGAATGTAGTGGCAGGTCGGCTGAGGTGCTTGAGGTAATCTCTCTCCCACCTCGTCCTTGTCAGCTGCTGCTCCTTCCGTGACACAATATTCGAACGTACCAAAGTGATACGTGCAGAAACAATTAAGAAATAGGAATCAGACTATATACTCT
Organism: Scylla paramamosain; assembly: GCF_035594125.1. Taxonomy (NCBI): domain Eukaryota; kingdom Metazoa; phylum Arthropoda; class Malacostraca; order Decapoda; family Portunidae; genus Scylla; species Scylla paramamosain. The sequence goes on from NC_087191.1 coordinate 1,582,524, forward strand.
AACGCCACAACATTCCTGTTTTTTTTTTTTTTTTCTTTAATAATCAAGATAGGCGTCTTGTCCATGAGTGATTGATTACATACTCTAACGCCACAACATTCCTGCTCGTTTTTTTTTTTTTCTTCTCTTTAATAATCAAGATAGGTGTCTTGTCCATGAGTGATTGATGTTTGTAATTTTAATGTATTTTTATCGGTAATTTTATTGGCTGCTGGATGGATAATTAAAGGGCTGAATCAGTAATAAATAAAAAGACACCTATATAACAAGTTTATTTTCTTAGACTGCCGAGTCTGGAATCTTCAGAGAGGTTAAGGAAGCGGAACAGAAGGGACGCGTTCGTTTACTTCGTGTCCGAGACTTTCTATCTGTGATAGAAGATGATGTGGTCAATGGTCAACACGTTATTATAGACTTTGAAGACAATATTCTGCCAGTTAAGAGTCAACATTTTTCACTCTCAGGTATGTATTTTTATGATTTTTTGTAGAATTCATGATCATGTATTGCATTGCATTCGAGCTTATAACTTTGCTCAGTGATATAGGCAATAAAATCAAAACTTTCAGGACGGTGCAGTTTCTACCTTGGGCGTGAGACGGTTATTTCTCAGTCTCTTGGCATGATTGGACACAAAACTAACCCTCTCGTCCACTTCATGAGTATATGGTATGTAGGCCAGGTGTGTGCCATTAAGTTTGAACTCGCAGTGAGTCAACTAATATTACATTTTGTCACCGATCAGATATGATGTACAAACTAAAACCGGTTACATTCAAGTCTCGTAACTGAGGATTCATCTATAAAACGTTATGCTAACAAAACGTGTTTATTTTATCATTGGACGCCTCTACACAGTAAAGGGATAGGTTGCAGTCATGGAAGTAACACTTCATTCGCAACGACAGTCAGAAAGGATGCAAGCTGATAAATGTTTGGAAATCCTCTTGTTGATGAGAAGACTCAAAAACTTTAAAAAGACAAGAAACCAAAGCAATAGATCGGTAGTTTGAAGAACTTCCAAGGAAAATTGATGTTACACAGTCAAAAAAAGCATGACCAAACTGCTCCATCATGGAAATACAGTTACGGAGAACGATAGGATGAATTCTATTAATAGGATGAATTCCATTAATGCTTTAAGACTGTAACAACCATCAAGACAAGATATTTACTGCGATATCTTTCAATAATAAGTGTAGCATAAGAGGAAGATGGAAATAAAGGAGGGACAAATGAAGAAGTATCTAATTTTCACTTGCAAGCAGTGATTTGAGAAAAAAAAATCAACTTCATTTGAATTGTTTAATACATTTTATTAAGATTCTTCTTTATGATGTCTTTATTGCCCTCCCTGGCACTTACCCTCCAATTTAAACATTTGTGGAATTCATGGGATTTCTTCTGCTGTTCTCTATAACTGTGCTTTGTGTTCGCTCCTTGCATGGACAAACTCCTTCGATTCTGTTTATCAACATCTACCTTTCATACCTCCTAGAAGTTTTCTTCATTCAGTCTGTTCCTAACAACGGTGACCACTCTAACCCTTCATTTTACTACCCTATTGCTTTAATTTCCTTCCTTTCTATAGTCTTTGAATATATTTTCAACAGGGAGATTCTTAAACATTTATAACTTTACAGCCTTATAACTGATCGCCAGCATGGGTTCTGTTGTGTCTGTTCTCTTGGCCATCTTCTGATTTCCCTCAGTGAATAATGATCATCCTCTATCAATTTTGATTAAACTTTCGTTGTTGCCTTAGCCATATTAGAATCTTCTAATGTCCTCCATTTCTTGACTCAATAACATAACCATCTTCCAGATTACGAGCTTCTAACAAGTCCCCATGGCGCAGTGGATAGCGCGCTGGACTTCTAATCCAGAGGCCGCGGGTTCGAATCCCGCTGGGGATGGATGTTATTATGTTACTAGCGAAAAAAAAAAAAAAAAAAAAACGATATTAGTCTTTAACTAAAAAATATATATACTGATTAAAAAATCACGGGAAGTGAGCCCACACCTGGAATGCGCATTACAGGTGTTATCACAAAATTATATGAAAGATCGAGTAGAACTAAAATCCCTCGTTTAGAAATTTGTCTCTACGAAGAAAGATTAAAGCTGTCAGACATGTTCTCTCTCAGTAAACAAAGAATGAGATAGATTCTAATTAAGATTTTCAAAATACGAAATGGCTTTGAGAAAATAAATGCTGAATGATTATTGCAAGGAAATCGTATGACATTAACAAAAGTACAATATGGTTATTTTATGTTACTATGTTATCATCGTAATATTATAATATTATTGATCACTGGAGGAAAATGTTGTTAACAGGAAAATTGCATAATAGTTTCGAGTACGAATTAAATACATGTTTCGGAGAAACATGTATGTACTATCAAGAAATCATTATAAACTTAATTGTTTATTTTTTTTATTTTATTTATTTATTTATTTTATTTATTTATTTTTTTTTGTGGGGAAAATATCAATGCTTGAAGTAGTGTAGTGTAGTATAATTCTTTTTTTTCATTCTTTACCATAAAATTTTCATATCCCCCTGTAAGAAGGGCAGTGGCTAAGGGAAACAAAGTAAAAAAAAACCTACTAGAGTCCCAGCCCAGAAATAAGTTATATATATATATATATATATATATATATATATATATATATATATATATATATATATATATATATATATATATATATATATATATATATATATATATATATATATATATATATATATATATATATATATATATATATATATATTGTAATCTACAGCGAGATAAAGTAACATAAAATGAAGAAAGTAAGAATGATGAAAGAGAAAAGAGTAATGAGTCCTGGTCATGTACGTACTCAACCTGAAACTCTAAGATATTCAACCGCGCAATTACTCATGCTCCCCACTTAAATTTCCTTATTTTCCTTGTCCATTTAATTTTAGAATCACCCAGTATTTAGTAGTAGAGTTGCCCTTGGCAATGAAGTGATCTAGCCCCCCCCACCCTAGTTTAATCATTAGAAATTTTAGAAGTAAAGTGTTTTATTCAAGTAAAGACCGCGCGGTGTGTGTGTGTGTGTGTGTGTGTGTGTGTGTGTGTGTGTGTGTGTGTGTGTGTGTCGCACCCACCCAACCCCCACCGCTTCTTTCCTTGTACCCCCCCCTCCCCTTTAGCTGCAGCACGGAAGAGTGTTTTCGCGCACTTTCTCACTTCCAGCAGTTGGAAGGAGGAAATGTACTGAGAGGTGCTTAGGCTGGATGATAGTTAGCCGGGTTAGTTGCCTTAAGAGGATAAGTGAGTCATTACTGGCCGTACGCCCCGACCTTCTTGTATAGACTAGGAGTCTCCATAGTGGTCTGCCAGTAAGGGTAGTAGGGAATCACACACGATACTCAGTGAAGTGACTTTTCGTCTGTGTGAAAATACAGGTCGAGCTGGAGCAGTGAGCGATGACTGATCCTCCTGTGTCTTTGTGGGCACTCTTTTTGTTGTAGTTTCTGGTGTCTCTTGTTAGTGTCCCTGCTTGTCTTAAATGCTACTGCGGGCTGATGCAATTCAGCCGCAGAGGACCTAAGTAATTAGCCGCGTGGTAAACTTGACTCCCTCCTCAGGTCCTGATAAGGCCTGTTGTCCAGGAAGCAGTAAACGACACTACTCAAAGCTATTGCACTGTTGGGCAGTATGAGGAATGTCACGGTGGGAGGATCCCAACGGGTTATTATACCTCGACCATATACGTGTTGTATGTTAACTGTTTTTCCCAGACGTGGTTGTCGATTGGGTGGGTGTTGATGGTACTTTGGAGTACTTCCGTTGTCTGTGGGTAGGTAAAACAGTCTGGCGACCTCAACTTAGTGTGACCTGGAGTTACGACCGTTGTAAATAGGGTACAGGACTCACAAGGGACCCTGTACACCCGTCTGTGAGCCGTGCACTAAGTCCACATAAGAGATGCTCAATGAATCTAGTCCAGGTGCTGCAGCTTGGTGAAATGGGCTGGGAAATGTGGACATAACAGAAATTGGTAACCTAGCCAGGATTGCTAGGAGCTTCGTCACCACATGGGAGACACAGTTTGTTGTTCGTTTCATTGTTTTGTTTGTGCCCACATTTAGTATAAACCATGGAGGGCAGGGCTGGTAGCAGGGGTGACTTGCGACCTGAGTCCCATGCCTCTGCTAGGAGCAGCAGTGTATATTTGACCCAATTCGGTGTGAGGACAGTCCCAAACATAGCGTTCACAGACGTGTTACCCCTGCTCGCAGCGTTGGTGGCTTCTCCCAGACCGAAGGCATGTCTGAGGAGATGAGATTCAAATTGAAGATAAGGAGAATAGAGCTTGAGACTGAGAGAGAGAGAGAGAGAGAGAGAGAGAGAGAGAGAGAGAGAGAGAGAGAGAGTTAAGAAGGCTTGAATTGGAAACCGAGGAGAGGAGATTGAAGACTGAAGAGGCTAGAGAAGCCAGGAGGCTTGCGGCCGAGGAGAAGGCCCGATTTCTTGAGCAGGAGAAAGAGATGAGGCTACTTGAAGCGGAGGAGGCAAAGATGTATGAGGGGGAAGAGGTTGAGAAGAATAGGCTGTTCGAGTTGGAGAAGACTCGGATTGAAGTCAATTCACCTCATGGCTTAGGAGTTAAGGAGGATACAGTAGAAAGCCAGATGGTGAGGAGTTTGAAGTTGATTCCTGAGTTTGATGAAAAGAAGGTATCCGAATGGTTTAGATTTGAGAAGAAAGCCTCAGAATTTGATTGGCCTCAGGAGAAATGGGTTGGCCTTATTGCCAATATGTTGAAGGGCTTATCTTGGAGATGATAGGATGAGAGTTGAGGATTTGGAGGATTATGAGAAATTTCAGGCTGACATCCTGAGAACTTACGAGCTACGGCCGGAGGCGTACAGGCTGCAGTTCCGCGGAGGAAAGAAAAGACCTAGTGACTCCTGTTTAGAATGTGCGCACTATCTGGAGGAGACATTTGAAAAGTGTATTGCTAACGAGCAGGCCACCTCTTACAATGAGTTAAAGGAACTCATGATAATGGAACAGTTTATTAATGTGGCCGAGAAAGAGTTTGTACCGCTACTCCGTGAAGGAGACACGTGTTGGCGCACCGGCCTATGCCAAGGTGGATTGGTGGTGCGTCTGGTGGGGCTGGTGATGTGTCTGGTGGCACGGCCGGCGCCAGTTTGTCTAGGATTCCGCGTTATAGTAGTAGCTCCAGTAACAAGTCTGGGCGAGTCAGCCCTGTAGGTAATAAGTCTCCACTCAGCTCACGATGGAGACAGTCTGGGAGTATGCACCACAGTACTCCCGGGTATAGTATGCAGCCCATATGTCATTACTGCAATAACACTAGGCATTTTAAGTACAATTGCCCTAAGTTAGTGACCGCCACTGCTTCCAAGGTGCTCCAGAAGCCGGTGGCCTTGTGTCCCAGTGACGGGACCAGGAGGGTGTAAAGACCGATGTGGCTGCCCCCTCATCTGTTGTTACCTCACCGTCACCCTCTGAGGTCTGAGTTGAACTGGTGCCATCCATTTTTCTGTAGGGGCACTGTTGAGATTGATGGGGTTCCATATCTTGTCACTGTTTTGAGAGACACAGCTTCACAGCAGTCGCTATGCAGGAATGTAACTGGGAGGTGAGTTGCCTCTGATCAACCTTTGTGGTGCCGGGGAATTGGCGCCACGGAGAGCTTCGCCACGGCGGAGATTAGGCTGTCATGACCGTTAGTGACCACGGAGGCGCTGGTGGCACTAACGAAGGACCTGCCAGTGTCGGGTGTTAATTTCCTTCTAGGGAATGACCTGGCAGGTGGAAGAGTCTGGGTGCAGCTCCCGTCCGCAGACGCCGTCCCATATGTAGAGGCTGTTGGGAGTGTTGACTCCGTTGTTGTTACTCGCCCTAAGGTGAGGTGAGCACCCCGGCGTCGTGTGCCCGCAGGTTCTGTGACTCCTGGGGTCGACCGCAATAAGGCAGGGCCACCACAAGAGGAGTGGAGAGTTGGTGTTGATGCCGCAGTGGGGGCAGAGTGCCCAGAAGTCTGCCCCGCTGCTGGCCAATGTTTGGACGAGTCAGAGTTGGACTCGTGTTTAAATCAGTGTGCAGATGCTGATTGCAGAAGCGCAGAGCCACTATAGAAAGCACATGACTTTGTGGAGAGTGAGTGTTGCTAAGGGTGAGGCTGGAATGATGAGTTTGGGTTGTTTGTTTGATGGCTTGTCACACCCTGTGGAGACTCAGAGGTGGCACTCAGGCGGAGTTGTCACCTGGTGTTGAGGCTGTGGGCGCCGGTACTCAGGAAAGGTAGATGTTGACAGAGTTGAAAGAGTTTGACTAGTTAAGGTGCAAGCATGGAGGCACAGTTTCGGAAAACAATAGGAGGGAGCCCATCAGGTCCATAAACCTTCTGAGGGTTTAGGCCAGCGAGAGCATGGAAAACATCATTGCGAAAAATTTCAATAAGTAGCATGAAATAGTCAGAGGTTGGAAGAGAGGCAGGAACAAGCCCTGAATCGTCCGAGGTAGACTTTTTAGCAAAGTTTTGAGCGAAAAGTTCAGCTTTAGAGATAGATGTGATAGCAGTGGTGCCATTTGGTTGAAATAAAGAGGAAGACGGAAAGAAGAAGCAAAGTTATTGGAGATATTTTTGGTTACATACCAGAAGTCGCGAGGGGAGTTAGATCTTGAAAGAATTTGACACTTTTTGTTAATGAAAGAGTTTTTTGGCTAGTTGGAGAAAAGTCTTGGCATGTTTCCGGGCAGAAATATAAAGTGCATGAGATTCTGGCCTTTTGTAGGTCACCTCTCTATCATGTATAGCACGAGAACAAATTGTGTTAAACCAAGGTTTGGAAGGTTTAGGTCGAGAAAAAGTGAGAAATGTACGCCTCCATTCCGGACAATACCACCTCTGTTATGCGCTTGGCACAAAATATCACCTCAGTTATGCGCTTGGCACACAAAGACGGGTTTCTGACACGGAAGCATTCCAAGGAAAATCAGCAAAATACCTCCTTAGGTCCCCCCAACTAGCGGAGGCAAAACGCCAGAAGCACCTTCGCTTAGGGGGATCCTGAGGAGGGATTGGAGCGATAGGACAAGATACAGATGAGACTGTGAGAAAAAGAAGGTGACAGTATAAGCAGAAGGATTACAGGTCAGAAAAAGGTCGAGAATGTTGGGTGTATCTCCAAGACGGCCAGGAATACGAGTAGGGTGTTGCACCAATTGCTCTAGGTCGTGGAGGATAGCAAGGTTGAAGGTTAGTTTACCGCGATAGTCAGTGAAAGGAGAGGAAATCCAAAGCTGATGGTGAACATTGAAGTCTCCAAGAATGAAGATCTCTGCAAAATGGAAGAGAGTTAGAATGTGCTCCACTTTGGAAGTTAAGTAGTGAAAGAATTTCTTAGTCAGAGGATTAGGTGAAAGGTATACAGCACAAATAAATTTAGTTTGAGAGTGACTCTGTAGTCGTAGCCAGATGGTGGAAAACTCTGAAAATTCAAGAGCGTGGGCACGAAAAGAGTTTAAGTCGTTGCACACATAAACGCAACATCCAGCTTTGGATTGAAAATGAGGATAAAGAAAGGGAGGGAGGGAACAGAAAAGGGACTACCATCAGTTGCCTCAGGGACCTGAGTTTCAGTGAGGAAAAGATGAGGAGGATTAGAAGAGGTGAGGTGGTGTTCTACAAATTGAAAATTAGATCTTAGACCGCGAATGTTGCAGAAGTTAATGAAGAAAAAGTTGAGGGAGGTGTGAAGACACTTAGGATCGTTGTCGGAAGGGTAGTCCGACCTGAGGACATTTCTTGTCCCCTCCCCACATGGTGACTCCGAGGCTGGTGTAGGAGTCGCCATGATAATTTAAAAATTTTGAGTGAAGGGTGTGTGTGTTATTAGGTACTTGTACTTTTGTGTGGAGAAAGAGAGTTGTCTATAGAGGGCAGGCTGTGACTGCCTCCTTGTGCTGTGACACAAAAGGAAATGTTCAGTGAGGTCACAGCTCGTTTTAATGATAAGCTCACAGCACCCCCTGATCCAGTGCTTTAGACCTCACTGGGAGTGATTATCGTTTCGGCAGGTGCCTTATTGCCTCCTGTAATCCTTGGGGTAGCTGGATGATAAGCTCACAGCACCCCCTGATCCAGTGCTTTAGACCTCACTGGGAGTGATTATCGTTTCGGCAGGTGCCTACTGCCTCCTGTAATCCTTGGGGTAGCTCCAGCTACCCCAAGCAATGACATTTACAGCGATTGACGATACATCGATCAACTCGTGAGACCACCGAGAATGAAATTGCTAGTATACAGTATAGGTCAGATGAATGATCCCGTCAATGAATTTGTTAATTCATACTTGATGTACTTGAAATGCTGTATGGCTCATTGTGGGACAAGATAAAAGATAAATGTGTCATTATGAGAGGATATCAACCAAAATGAAGGAAGATATTTATCACTTAGGCATGAGCCTGTTTAATGAAATTTTATCCAGAGAAAGTGAGTTTTATCCAACACATGCCCTGAGGAATAAGATGCGGCTCCAGTTACCTCAAGCAATGAAATGGAAAATATTATTAGAATAGTGATGGATTTGTAGCGAAGGGTATCAAATGTAGAGAAGGAAATAGGTAAGGAAAAGATAGCGAATGCAAAATTCCGTCAACAACTAGGGGTAACTAGTGGTGTGGAGACCGACATTACACTGAAGCCCCTGCTATCTCGACCCATCCTGTATTCAGCCATCAGCTGCATAGAGATGATGCTGAAGACAATGAACAATGAACAATGAAAACTGAGAATGCTGCAGATAATTCAGCAGAAAACGAAGATAAAGTCGAGAATGAACAGGAGTTTCAGTACCCCTTCTACTATGCCCCCCAAAAAAAAACTTCGACTGAAGAAAAAGGTTGATAAATTATCAAAGAATAAAGCTGAAAATACTCCTGAGCCCCCACTACAAGTATCCGCTCAAAGAAATAGTAGAAGAGTAATAACCAAGTAGAGAAGTGTTAAACTTGATTGCCTGCACATAGGTCCCTCCATGCATGAGGACTGTGCCATCCCCACCCACACAGACGAGATTGTATTCTGTGTGCAGCCCTCCAATCCCTTGTCATCCTGGGATGATCAGAGTTTGTTCTGCCATAGTGCTCTTTTCTCCGTCCTCTGGGATGAGGGAGAAGATCCGGGGGAAAGGAGCAGTGCTCCCTAGCAATACTTTTAAATGACTGGTCTCCAGCATCAGCCATCTTATCCATGTAGGCGGTAAATTTCTCCCCAAACCCCACCTCAGGCAAGCCATCCTGATGGCAGGGTGTCCCACAGAGTCGAAGGCATTCCTGAAGTCCAGGAAGGCCAAGTAGAGGGGCTTGAGCTCTGTCTTAACTCTACAGATGGCCTTCTGGAACAACAAGAGGTTGGCCACGCAGCCCTTCTTTGCCTTAAAGCCCTTTTGGCTCTGAGGAAGGGAGGCGTGGGTTGCCACTCTCTTGGCAAGTACCTGATGGAGGATTCTCATCAGAATCGAAGTGATCGTCAAGGGGCGAAAGTCTGATGAAATGGTAAGTTTGTCAAGCTTCGGAAGCAGTACCGACCGGCCCTGAGTCCAGCTCGCAGGTTTCCGGCCTAGACAGAAGACAGCGTTTAAGAGCCACCTTAGCTTTACTAGCCTTGACGTCGGCTTTGGACCAACCGTCTCAACCCCTGGCCGTTCCGGCATCAGTAGCTTGGAGCGCTATCTTGACATCCCCTTCCGAGATGTGTCCAGATTGCTCTTTCAACCGTCTCTCTTTCTGGGGGGAAGTTCCCTGGGACTGGGTGTGGGCTAGGCCTAGCAAAAAGAGATAGCCAGTAGTCTGAATTTCCCTCAGGTTTTGGCTCCTCACTCACTACGCAGCTCTGTCCTGCGACTACCTTCCTAGTTGCAGGACTTCTATCCCTCTTCCAGGTGGACTGGAATCGGGCATACTCCATCTTCCTCCTCCCTTGTTTCCCTACTCGGCTGTTTGTCACGTCAGTGGCAAAAACACTTTATTTAAGGTAGCGTGATATGAGTAGGCTGAAAAGAAAGTTTGAATCAAGTCAATATATGCAATTTATTTACAGCGACAAGAGTTCACTCATTATGGGGTATTGTAGTAACGTGGTGGTGTTAGATCTATGATTACTGGAGAGACTAACAATACGTCACTGTGTTTTGTATCAGTGAAAACTCACTTAGTTTTATAGTTTGTTTAGAGTTTGTGCACACAGTAACGCTATGGCCCTCTGTCGGTCGGCAGGGTTCGCATGACGTGGCCACTTGCAGCAAGAGCCACTCCATTTATCCACTCTGCCTGGGGAGGTACCGCCGGCTAACATACATCAGACGGACAGTAGACATAATATCAGCAGTTGCATCAGCACCACGTGATCAGCATGACGCTTGCTATTGTGTTAGTTGGCGACATTTGTTCAGACGAACAACAGGGAAGTGTCCTTTACAAAATAAACAAAAGGACAACTTCCGTGATGTTTAACCGTGATGTTTAACAGAGTCTGTTCCTACCTATCCTTACCTACCTATGGGTACACCCCCTTCCATCCCTCAGAACCACAAGGCTTCTCTTGGGTCTTCGGCAAAGCGTGGGAGGGGGAGGAGACCAGTTATCCAGCTGTCTGTGGATATCAGTGGTGTCATTTGGAACCTCCACCTCGAGGATGGCGCTGAGGGCCACCAATTCTCAGGTCCTCCTTGGGTGGAGGTAGCTCCACGACCGATGCTGCTCTCTCCCTTTGGCCCAGCTTGGAGGCCGCTGGAAGAGTGTGTGTTTGCTGAGGTGGGGACACCGGTCCAAAAACCGGTTCCCCCTTTGGTCTCAGGATGGGAGGCACGGCGACAGCTTCCGCACAGAGCAGAGCCTTGTACGCTGGCTGTTTCCTCTTTGCCTTTATAGCCTATAGCCTATGAGGCAACGACAGTATCCACTCATTGAGCTCCCGCTCCCATAAATGGTTCCTTTCTAAGGCTACCATAAGGAGGACCTCTTCCAGATACCACCGGACCTTAGGACGAACGTCCAGTCGAAGTCCAGTTCAGTGGAAGCTTTCAGGGTGTTGGACACCCTCATAAACATGTCTACCCCTGTACGAGGCAAACGTGACATGGCAGGTCGGCCACGTGCGCGAGTTGTGCATAGACGCGCCTTTTGTCAACAACAGCGCAACTTTGTTCTTCTGGCAGACAAACAGCCTGGGGTGGTGGGGTACCTCAGGCCCGAAGATCCAACGGGACCGTGAGGAGGCGGCAACTCTCTTAGTAACTATGCCTCACTACATAGTTACTCTTGTTTGTTTATTGTTGAAACAGCTTTTTGCAATAATACCATTTTTTCATTACTCTAAGTATGGGCATTTTTTTGTGTATTATGTTAATTCTTTAATACCATTTCGATAATTATGTCAGAATCAGCAAAGGCAAACTACAAATTTGTTAGTAGTTAACAAAAGAAAAATAACAAATAGAATCAATAAAATTACAGGATTTGCTAGAGTGGTTTTAAATAAGTGTAGGACTGTAGTAGTCATGGATTATGCTTGTCGGTGAGTCATGGACAAGAATCATGTATGAAAAGTGGGTAACGACCAGGAAAAAAAAAAAAAAAAACCGCTGCACTAGGTGGTCGCTCCCAAGGGAATATATATATATATATATATATATATATATATATATATATATATATATATATATATATATATATATATATATATATATATATATATATAATTTTTTTTATGTAGGGGAGACACTGGCCAAGGGCAACAAAAATCAATTTGAAAAAAAAAGGCCCACTGAAATGCCAGTCCTATAAAAGGGTCAAAGCAATAGTCAAAAATTGATGGATAACTGTCTTGAAACTTCCCTCTTCAAGGAATTCAAGCCATAGGAAGGTGGAAATACAGAAGCAGGCAGGGAGTTCCAGAGCTTACCAGAGAAAGGGATGAATGATTGAGAATACTGGTTAACTCTTGCGTTAGAGAGATAGACAGAATAGGGGTGAGAGAAAGAAGAAAGTCTTGTGCAGCGAGGATCAGAAGAGCAGTTAGCATGAAAATAGCGGTAGAAGATAGCTGGAGATGCAACATTGCGGCGGTGAGAGAGAGGCTGAAGATAGTCAGTTAGAGGAGAGGAGTTGATGAGACAAAAAGCTTTTGATTCCACCCTGTCTAGAAGAGCAGTACGAGTGGAACCCCCCCCCCAGACATGTGAAGCATACTCCATACATGGACGGATAAGGCCCTTGTACAAAGTTAGCAGCTGGGGGATTGAGAAAAAACTGGCGAAGACGTCTCAGAACACCTAACTTCATAGGAGCGGTTTTAGCTAGAGATGAGATGTGAAGTTTCCAGTTCAGATTATAAGTCAAGGACAGACCGAGGATGTTCAGTGTAGAAGACGGGGACAGTTGAGTGTCATTGAAGAAGAGGAGATAGTTGTCTGGAAGGTTATGTCGAATTGATAGCTGGAGGAATTGAGTTTTTGAGGCATTGAACAATACCAAGTTTGCTCTGCCCCAATCGGAAATTTGAAAAAAGATCAGAAGTCAAGCGTTCTGTGGCTTCCCTGTGTGAAATGTTTACCTCCTGAAGGGTTGGACGTCTATGAAAAAATCATCAGCGTAGGAGTGGATAGGACAAGAAGTTTGGTTTAGAAGATCATTAATGAATAATAAGAAGAAAGTGGGTGACAGGACAGAATCCTGAGGAACACCACTGTTAATAGATTTAGGAGAAGAACAGTGACCGTCTACCACAGCAGCAATAGAACGGTCGGAAAGAAAACTTGAGACGAAGTTACAGACAGAAGAATAGAAGCCATAGAAGGGTAGTTTGGAAATCAAAGCTCTGTGCCAGACTCTATTAAAAGCTTTTGATATGTCCAAGGCAACAGCAAAAGTTTCATCAAAATCTCTAAAAGAGGATGACTAAGACTCATTAAGGAAAGCCAGAAGATCACCAGTACAGCGGCCTTGACGGAACCCATACTGGCGATCAGATAAAAGGTTGTGAAATGATAGATGTTTAAGAATCTTCCTGTTGAGGATAGATTCAAAAACTTTAGATAGGCAGGAAATTAAAGCAACAGGACGGTAGTTTGAGGGATTAGAACGGTCACCCTTTTTAGGGACAGGCTGAATGTAGGCAAACTTCCAGCAAGAAGGGACGGTAGATGTTGACAGACAGAGCTGAAAGAGTTTGACTAGGCAAGGTGCAAGCACGGAGGCACAGTTTCGGAGAACAATAGAAGGGACCCCATCAGGTCCATAAGCATTCCGAAGGTTTAGGCCAGCAAGGGCATGGAAAACATCATTTAATAGGTAGCATGAAGTAGTCAGAGGGTGGAGGAGAGGGAGGAAGAAGCCCTGAATCGTTCAAGGTAGAGTTTTTAGCAAAGGTTTAAGCGAAGAGTTCAGCTTTAGAAATAGATGTGATAGCAGTGGTGCCATCTAGTTGAAATAAAGGAGGGAAAGAAGAAGAATCAAAGTTATTGGAGATATTTTTGGCTAGATGCCAGAAGTCACGAAGGGAGTTAGATCTTGAAAGGTTTTGACACTTTCTCTTAATGAAGGAGTTTTTGGCTAGGTTGAGAACAGACTTGGCATGGTTCCCGGCAGAAATATAAAGTGCATGAGATTCTGGTGATGGAAGGCTTAAGTATCTTTTGTGTGACACCTCTCTATCATGTATAGCACGAGAACAAGCTGTGTTAAACCAAAAATATTCTAATATTGACCTATAACTGTGTGCCGAAAGTATTTCACACCGACGGTATGGGTTCTGTCCTGTCACCCAATCGCTTCCTATTATTCATCAGTGATCTTCCAAATCAAACTTCTTGTCATATGCACTCCTACGCTGATGATACCACCCTGCATTTTTCCACGTCTTTTCACAGAAGTCAAACCCTTTAGGAAAAAAAAACAGTTTACGAAGGGAAGTCACAGAACGGTTGACTCCTGTTCTCTCTAAAATTTCTGATTAGGGCAGGGCAAATTTGGTATTGTTCAATGCCTCAAAAACAATTCCTCCATCTATCAGTTCCTTACAACCTTCCAAACAACTATCCCCTCATCTTCATTGACACTCAGCTGTCCCCGTCTTCTACACTGAACATCTCGGCCTGTCCTTTTCTTATAATTTAAAGTGGAAACTTCACATTTCATGTCTAGCTAAAACATCTTTTAACTTAACCTGACATGAGGTTAGGGGTTCTGAGACGTCTCCGCCAGTTTTTTTCATCCCCCAGCTGTTAACTCTGTACACGGGCCTTATTCGTCCATGTGTGCTTCACATGTCTGGGGGGGGAATTCCACTCATACCGCTCTTTTAGACAGAGTGGAATCAAAAGCTTTTCGTCTCATCAACTCCTCTCCTCTGACTCTCCTCTCCTCAGCCTTTTTCTCATCGCCGCAGTATTGCATCTCTAGTTATCTTCTACCGCTATTTTCATGCTAACTACTCTTCTGATCTTGGTAACGGCATGCTTCCCCTCCTCCCACAGCCTCGCTGGACAAGAAGTTTCTTCTTTCTCTCACCCTATTCTGTCCACTCTCTAATGCAAGAGTTAACCAGTATTCTCAATCATTCATCCCTTTCTTTGGTAAACTCTGGAACTCCCTGCCTGCTTCTGTATTTACACCTTCCTTTAAATTGAACTCCTTCGAGAGAGAGGTTTCAAGATACTTACCCTTCGATTTTTGACTACCACTTCAGACCCTACTCGGGGACCGGCATCTCCGTGGGCTTTTTTTTTTTTTTTTTCTTTTTTCATTATTATTAGATTTTTGTTGCCCTTGGCTGGTGTCTCTCATACATAATTAAAAAAAAAAATGCTCACTGCTCCAGGTTATAACGATTTAATTTTGGATTGAAGATCTCACGGTTTTGTATCGCAGCCACAGTGATACTTGAATGAAGATTATATTGATAATGTAACATCTAAGGAAATACTGGTGTGAACTTTGATAAAGATGTCATATATAATGAACATGTTAAGAAAGGTATCCAGAAATGGAAGAGAAGGATGTATTCACTTAATAATGTTGGAATGTGTTATCCAGGGATGAACACAGAAAGTAAGGTACACTTATACATACTTATACACTTATACACTCACATAGTCAAGCTTCTAACAAAGTCATTTTAACATAATACTATGTTCGTACATTTTTATTTATGTATTTTAAGTTTTTTATAATAATAATAATAATAATAATAATAATAATAATAATAATAATAATAATAATAATAATAATGATAATACGTCGTCACGGCTGCTGTGTCAATATTCGTTGCGGTCATTTTCGGAGCCTACGATAACGAAAAAATATTAATGTGTGTTCATGGGGATCTTTTAGGCCCGTGTACATAAAAACCGCTAAAATACTTTTAAATTTATTCCCTGCTAAAAATAAATGCTAACAGTGTATACAAGAAACTATAAAAGTTTTCTTAAGTTACTTTTAGTTATAAGTAAAGGTAAGATCTAAATTCGCTATACGTGCTGTTTAGCGCTTAAGAAAGATCCTAACCATTACATTGTTTTGCATTTGAATGTCAAAACAATACGAGTACATAATAGTATCCAATGTTAATTTATATTTCACTTTTCGATAACAAAGAACCAGACTATTGACATATTTTATGAGCTTAATTATGTACATGAGGCGAGTTCAGACTCGAACCCACCACGGGGGTATCAACACAAAAATGGTGGGAGCAGCTTGGCCAAGCTAAAGAAAGAGAGAAGCAGCCCTTTCATACTAGTTTCTGCTTAGTGCAAATTTATTTTCAAAATTCTGGTTATCCATGCAAGCAGCTGTGGGGATGGTTGAGTTAGACTGAATGTTGTATTAATTTCCACTTCCTACAAGCAGGTGTGAGATGACTTGGTTTAAGTTGGGTTGAATTCAGAAAGATTTGTTAAATTTTACTTACTCTCAGCAAGGGACTATGGGATATCTGGGTGAGGTTATTAAGTTGAATGCAGAAAGATAAATTAAATTCTATTTACTTGGACTGTGTTAAGTTAGTTTGACACACACACACACACACACACACACACACACACACACACACACACACACACACACACACACACACACACACACACACACACACAGTCAAAATACAATTTAAAATCGATCTCGGTGTTATGAGCTATAATTGCATTCTACAGTTAGCTTTATTTCATGCCTTATTTACATATTCTGCCTCCTAATCTCTGGATGCGGTATTTTTTTTATGTGTGCCATCAGTAACACTAATGACAGTGGGGAATATTGCAACTTATATAACGTGTTTCTCTCATCATAATATCTATGAGAGAGAGAGAGAGAGAGAGAGAGAGAGAGAGAGAGAGAGAGAGAGAGAGAGAGAGAGAGAGAGAGAGAGAGAGAGAGAGAGAGAGAGAGAGAGAGAGAGAGAGAGAGAGTAAATCTGAAGATGCCGTGTAGTACGTGAACCACGATGGTTTTGGCTAATGGTTGGCTGCATTGTACTGAAGTTATGGCCTTTATCTAATCTTACTTCCTATAGTGCGATTCCCTAGTGCATCCCTCACAAGTTATATTACATATAAAATGTCACCAAGGGCAGGCAGAACTCTCTCGATCAGCTGAGCATCACTGTGCTCTCGTCTTTGCCGAAAATTGAGGTATTGGGCTGTCATCCTGCCGTCTAAAAGTAATTTTAGTCGCTTACCCATCACCATTCCTAGCCGCTAAAAATCTTTTAGGTTTTAAGTGATTATGTATTACTTTTAAGGAACTTTTATCAGTAAAAGTAAAACTGGTCAATAAAAGTACCTTTAGCCTCTTTAAAATGTTAATGTGTACGGGCCTTGGTCTTCCTTAGAAAATATTTACCATACTCCTTAATGGATTTTGGCTAAACTTTCTCTGTTGCCTTCAGACATATTGAGAGTTAGTTATGTGAAAACCACACTCTTCCGTATAATTGACACATTTTATTCTTTATTAGTGTTCTTTTTCCTGTCAGCATGTCGGAAGAAGTGGGCGGGGAAAGAGCCATATTCATGACACAACTCCCTTTTGTTCCGTATTCTTTGGATCGATATTTTAAACGTTGGTGTTAGTGTATCGAGGGTTATATACAAAAGGGAGAGTTTTTGATCCGTCTCCCCTGAAAATCTCATGCTCACGCACCTCCTGGTGTTTGAATACCGCTCGCTATGGACCATAACTACGCAGGCCGGAAAACTCGGTCAAATGTTAATATTGTACAATCCAAATGTCAGAACCAGGCCGAGAGGTATGTTATTTAGATGCAGGAGAAGCAGATAGGTTATAAGAGGATTGAAGAAGAATTAGACGGTGGCCAATCAGTTGCACTTTGGGCCGCTCTCTCTCTCTGACCACTCTCAAGGAAGGATGGTGTCTACCCTCGCTCGCTCTCCTGCCCAGACCTTCAAGCAGACGTCGGTGCTTCTAAGTTGCGATGTTCCCTTCGACCCGTAGAAGGGGGCACCCGCGGCCAGGACATGGGCCAAATCTAGCCAGCGATCAAGAGTAAGGTGCCAAGGAGACACGAGACGGAGGTGGTAAGAATGAGGTGACTTGGGACGCCAGGAAATGACGCCACACAGCCTGCACTGACATGGATAAAGCCAAGCCTGGCCTTGCTGACTCCTGCAGCCTTCCCTCAAGGCCTAACGTCATCACCTCGACTCTTGCTACACCACCTCCTACCAGGAAGGACGGCCACGCTGTCGGTGGCACCCAAGGCCCTGCACTTCACCTGCCTCTAGCTGCTACCACGGACATCATCAGGTCACGCTAAACGCAGATAAGCACTCCGGGATCCTCAGTTGTGTCAGCTAGTTAGTTTAGTTAAAAGTCTTTGGATATAGTTGCGTATCTTCCTCGGTCTGCTGCTATTAGTGCCGTAGTTATTCCTTTGTTGGTATTAACCCTGTGACCTGAGAGTGATAAAGTGTTTATTTTCTTTATCTTTTTTTTTTTTTTTCATTTAGACCGGTGCTGTAATTGTTTTGGAGGTTCCTTATCTCTTTCATTACGACCGGTGGAATAATTGTTTTGGTGGTTGAGAAGAATATTTCAGACGTTTTTTAACTTTTATTCATTGTTCAGTTATTTGTTTTTCGATTGTTATTGATATTTTATTTTTTTTTATTTAACATATTACCGTAAAAGTGGCACATTAGTAAATCCCAACACCAAGCCCCACGTCGTATCTCTTACTAACTTTGCAAATGCGTTTTTTAAACACGGGGAAGGAGACACGACGTGGTGTTAGAACCCAACACCAACAACACTCTTCACACAGGCTGGCAACGCTGAAGTCTCCTATGCTCGCCAAAACGATCAGCTGATCAATGTTTACAGTTCTCCCGCCAACAGCCTGTATTGAAGAGTATATTCGTTGCCCACCCACCACGATCATCTTTAACACTGGTACTCAGCCAGAGACAGAAGAAGTTTCTGGTAGAGATAATATCGGAGAAGCCTGCGGTACAGGATAAATCGCACGTTATGGCAGTGACCCTGGAGAAGGATAGAGCTCGGCGAGAAATAGCTGTACCCTTCAATCAAAATTACCCACCTGATGTTAAGACTGAAAAAAAAAAAAAAAAAAAAAATTAAGACGAGCATGGGAATATACGAGGCTGAGGTAAGAACATGGTGTTTTTACTCCTGGAAGAACGTTTGGGCGTTGGTCGAGTAGGGGAATTCCTCCTGAGCTGCGTTGCCGTGTCTCTACAGGAATTGCCGGTTTAACACCTCCGTGGAAAGGAAGGCAACCGTCTCTCTCTCTCTCTCTCTCTCTCTCTCTCTCTCTCTCTCTCTCTCTCTCTCTCTCTCTCTCTCTCTCTCTCTCTCTCTCTCTCTCTCAATATTGTATAATACTGTGTGAATGATTTTTCTATAATTTGCTGGTGGTAATTGTTTCCCGTAATTTCGATTTGGGACAGAGCAGATTCGTCGCACTGTCGTCTCACTTATATTAGTGGCTTTGGTTGTTCGAAGTATTGCTCTGGAAGATGCAATGATAGGACCTCTATTGGCCCTTATCTTCTAAAAAATACTTATTCATGTTGCAAATAAGCTATTTCTCCCGGCTGTGAAGACCACACGAGCACTTGGGGAGTTCCTTCCATCGTGGGAGTGTCCCTGGAAAGGCTGAGCCACCCTTCTCTCTGACCTGAGTCACCTGACCCTACCGATAAGCATTCCAATTGCTCGACCTAAATCACAACGCCGCAGAGCTATGTTGTCATAAGATGTGATATTTATGTAAAATTCAATAAACTGTTTATCATCTTAAAAGCCGAACCATTCGTAGCACTGCATGGTTTAGTGAGATGAATAATCCATACTTAATAATTGAATTTCAGTAAAAGAAAAAAAATATATATAAGATAAATTGTGTGATATGGCAGAGTAACTAATGGATCTCGGCCAATACCATAGTGCTCTCATATTGAAATTGGTGAGATATACGTACGTACCAACTAATAATAACCAACTCGCCAGCCACCTAGTACCCATCTACAATCTCCTAGGCCTGTAGCACATATGATATCCTATCTCGTTTTTAATTGCCATTCCAGTTCAAAATTTCACATTCTTAATATTATGTGCTATATAGTTAAATAAATACATACAATTTCTTCCATCTACTGGGTAATGCTCTTTGCTGGACCATTTATGAACACCATTTATAAGCCCATGTATAAACACCATAATCTCTCCCGTATAATGATGGATACTATTTTCTTTTAGCACATAAGGATATTCATATATTATCATATTTTTAAGTATATTCATATATTATCATATGTTAAAAATAACTTTCAATTGCATATTAATCGTGAATATCATTAGTGCTTCTTGTTGGGGAGGGGTAGGCCACACCAACAATTTTTATAGGAACCTGTGGTGTCTTCAGCGAGTTGACAATAACATCACGGTTAAAAAAAAAAAAAGTAAATAGATAAAATAAAAAATGAAAATCAGCTATATTGATATTAGTAACTTCTAACACCACATTTTAAAAAAAATCAGGCCCTTAACTCTGCACCCCTCTTGTGTATCATTCACCTATTGCAAGCAGAGCCATTCTGTTCATTATTTGTCCCTGAATCTAAAGTGAATCAATCAAGTCATACATGCACACATTAATCTAAATGTAGCGGCACTTGGTTAGTGTCACCAGAATGAGCTCTTTGAGGAAACCTTTTAGCAATGCTTTCAGGGATTTTGATTGAAACTATTTCTTTACGGTCTACTTTGTGCAATGTATGGTTTTGGGCCTTGCTGACGAAGTTCCCTGTCTGAGCTTTGGGGCTGATCTGTTCAGTGAGTGCCCTCTCTTTTCCATTGGGTGCCATGGGGCGAAGAGAACAGTGTTCATGAGTGTGAATGTGTCTTGTCTTGGCTACCTACCCCATCTTGGGAGAGTAGCCAAGTTAAATAGATATTGATATATGTGTCCATTACAGAATGGATCAAGTAAAGTGATGGGGGAGAAAATGACACCATCAACTTCAAGGGAGGTGCACCGCGCCCATCACAGGCATCCTCCAAAGAGGCGTTAGACAGCTAAGGAGGCTGCTTATGCCTGGTTGACAGATTAATTTATCAGTCTAGATGAGTCTGTTAAAAGCCATACAGGCAGTCCGCTAGGCTGCAGAGGGATGGTCTGCTGCAGCAGAAAGTCTTACAGCAGCTGCAAACCATCACAGATACAGCAGACAGGGTCAAAGATGCTGTCTTCTGTATACAGGACAAATATTAAATAATGTATTTCGCTGAAAGCTATTTGTTCCCTCCTTTCGTGGACTCTATTTGCCAGCTCCTTGCTACAGTGTGTGTGTGTGTGTGTGTGTGTGTTTTATTAAGTGTAAATACTTTCTTAATGGAGCAATGTGACAAGAAAAAAATTATATATATATATATATATATATATATATATATATATATATATATATATATATATATATATATATATATATATATATATATATATATATATATATATATATATATATATATATATATATATATATATATATATATATATACACACACACACCTTAGTGCAATATACATGTTAAAACCACTACTCAATAATCCTCGTACGCAGTGCACTGTCCGTTGCTTTTTCAGGAAGAACATGCTCCCGTACTTCTACAGGTTCTGGCACATTTTCCAGAGCAGGCATCCCATTGTTCACAGCAACATTGTGTATTGCAGCGTTAGCAATAATTATTTTCTTAATGGTCTCAAATTTTGTGCGCATGTGCCTCACTACTGCAAACCTTTGTTTCCACACCTCAAAGCATCTTTCAGTTGTGTTGCGTGTGCGTAAATGAGATGCATTATATATATTCTCTTGTTCAGTTTGGGGATCCAGTGCTGGAGTCAACAAGTAAGGATACTTGAATCTTCCAACAAGCAACTTGCATAATCCTCATCTCCTAATTTTTGTCAAAGCCTAGAATCAAAAAAAAAAAAAAAAAAAATGCGACTGTCATGAACACTTCTTGGCCAACTACTGATGACATTCACGAAACACATTTTAGCATCACAAACTGCCATCACATTCTGGCCGAGATAACCTTTCCTGCAGCGGTACAGCTCTGCAGTGTTTCCACCAGGATTCATAATAGGAGTCAATGTCGCACCAATAAATACATCCAGTAACACCAGCCATACCAGCGATAGCATGAAAGTCCTCTGCTACCTGATGTACATTGGTAAGTTCAGGAAACCTGATGTAATTTGGTAGCTTACGTGCTAGTATGGCAGCAGTGTGATGAACAAACTTGTTAACTGATGAGGCTCACTTCTCCAAACAATCTGCCAAGGTTAAGTGGAAGTTCCCATTGGCCAAATAGCGCAATGATGCAAGAACTACAGGTGACCAGGATCACTGCACCCTGTGGAGGAGAGTTATTATTGGCATGGTAACTGGTTATTTCCAGTTCTACCGGAGAAGACATGACACATGTTCTTTTGGCAATCATGATCTTTTTGATGTGTATAGAACAAAAAAAAAAATAAGGAATCTAGAATTACTAATGTTCTCTTCGACTTCAAAAAGAGAAGTACATTTACTTTGCTAATATTCATTTATATTTTAAAAGGAAAAACAGGTTTTAAATGTCATGTTGTTTCATGAATATAAAGGATGCTAAGTGAATGATTATTTGTGAAACGTAAACATCGGAATTAACTTTGTACGAGACAGTAAACACATCAGTGTTGTTTTCACTGAATCATTTACCAAGTAAGAACCTCTACTTTGATATGCCAACTTGACTTAAAGGGTAGGGAATGAGTACACACACTATTATATAATATTATATATATATATATATATATATATATATATATATATATATATATATATATATATATATATATATATATATATATATATATATATATATATATATATATATATATATATATATATATATATATATATATATATATATATATATATATATATATATATATATATATATATATATATATATATATATATATATATATATATATATATATATATATATATATATATATATATATATATATATATATATATATATATATATATATATATATATATATATATATATATATATATATATATATATATATATATATATATATATATATATATATATATATATATATATATATTTTACTCTTCCATCTCGTGCTGCTGGTAGTTGGAACTGTACATTCTCTAGTAGTTGGATTGTACAAGCAGGTGAAAGCCGGTAGCGATCAATGAATATTCTTCCTCAGAGAGGCAGGTGAATAGGTTTTGCTGGTCCCTAGGAAGAACTCTGGGAATCCCCACCTCCTCAACTTGATCCACAAGATCAAAGAGCTTTAGATGTGATAGGAATACCCACAATGGAATAATTATTGTTTTCAAGAGTTTTGAAAGCTATGCTAGAAATGTTTCTTGGCTGCCAACTACTATAATTAGTTTGGGATGAGGTTAGTAAGCCCATGCTATGGAATCCTTGTGCTTGTGGTTGCAAAATTAATTGGCAAGAGTATTGAAATCGATTTGAAATAATGGTGATGATATTCTTGTCCTTTTCAATCATTAATATTGGTTAGGTTAGCTGTATTCTTTTGCAGACACATTTGAATAGTTGTAAAGCATAAATATAGGGTCCGGGGACATGCCACTATAGCTTTTTTTTTTTTTCACACTAAGAAAAAAATGTAAAATTAGAGATTTATAGGGCATTATCTGACAAGTAATATGCCACATAAATGGTGAAAATTGGTCAACAAATAAAAAAAGTTATAGCAACTTGAATTGTAAAAACTTACGTTTTGAGAAAACGGCATCTGAAGTTGAGTGTGTCAAGTGAGATGGATTAGTGCCCTCCAGGCGAGCAGTGTAGCTCCCTCTGCAGGCGTTTATTTATCATTCTCTTCTTCAAAGGTATATCCATCTTTATATCTTGGTTTTCAAGGTATTTCCAGTAATGTATGAAAGTGCTAGGCCCAGGTTTCATAAATAGCACTCTCTTTGTACCCTGCATTATACACACTGACTGCATGAGCCGCAGAAAAGTCAAGTTTATTCTTTGATGTGTTTAGGTGTTTTGGGCGGTACTGCCACAATCTGCTGTGGAATGACTCATTAGGGTTTTGTTTGTGCCCTTTGAGGCATCTTTTCATCATCTCATCAGTAACTAATTTTTCATAAACCTTTCGTACAAACTGAAGCTGGTCTGGCTGAAATGAAAAGGAAACTTTCATCGTACTGTGGCTGGGTGGTATCTCCCCTAAGGCCAGAGCCTTTTGGTAAAAGCATCAGGAGTCACTAGATTTAGGGCACAGATGATGCTTTGGATTTGTGTCGCTTGATGAGCAGTGTTCAAAAGATGAGATGATGTCGTTCCTCATTTCTTCTTCCGTCATGTTCACCTTTCTTGCAATGCCTCTTCGAAAATAATACTGCAGGTGAGTGATAACTTTGTCAGTCAACTTATTCTGTCCAACAAGTACAGATCTCTTCACAGTTTTTCCACTCTTTGTTTTTACAGTCTGTGTTTCTTTTCTCAAATTTCTTAGTCCATTTCCAAGCCTCTTTGCCACATGGTTTATACAGTCCATCTTTTCAACCAAGTGATCTTTCCCGTATGGTCCTTCTCCGTTGTTACATGATGTTACACAACTGTATGCTGAGCTATCACCATCACTAATAAAGTTGATGTACCTCATATTATGAGAAAGAGATCTGTTCTAACATGCCAGAGCCTCTACAGCCTCCATTCCCCCTGAGGTACCAGCATATTTCACCTGGCAAGGAGCGTGGTTCTCCTCCCACCTGGCAAACTCAATGTCAGTCATTTCTTTCCTGTCATGGCGAGCTCTGCTGACAATGCAAAGTTGACATCTTTCCACAGGTCTCATAGTCCAATATTAGACCAGTGTTTGCAACAATGACTGCTCCAGCACCAAAAAAAAAGAAGAATGACCCCGAGTATGCCAAATCCCGTGACTTAACCTGCTCTCGTGCCCACGCTCTTGAATCTCCCGAGTTTTCCACCATCTGGCTACGACTACAGAGTCACTCTCAAACTAAATTTATCTGTGCTGTATACCTCTCACCTAACTCCTCTGACTATAAGAAATTCTTTGACTACTTAACTTCCAAAGTGGAGCACATTCTGACTCTCTTCCTTTTTGCAGAGATCTCCATTTTTGGAGACTTCATTGTTCACCACCAGCATTGCCTGTCCTCTCC
Source organism: Scylla paramamosain (assembly GCF_035594125.1). Classification (NCBI taxonomy): domain Eukaryota; kingdom Metazoa; phylum Arthropoda; class Malacostraca; order Decapoda; family Portunidae; genus Scylla; species Scylla paramamosain. The sequence continues at coordinate 1,607,352 of NC_087191.1, forward strand.
CTTCACTGACCATCCTGGTGAACTAGCCTTCAACTTTGCTATCCTCCACGACCTAGAGCAATTGGTGCAACATCCTACTCATATTTCTGACCGTCTTGGAGATACGCCCAACATTCTTGAACTTTTCCTCTAATCCTTCTGCTTATGCTGTCACCCTCTCTTCTCCGTTGGGCTCCTCCTATCACAGTCTTATATCTGTATCTTGTCCTATCGCTCCAGTCCCTCCTCAGGATTTTCCTAAGCGAAGGTGCTTCTGGCAATTTTCTTCTGCTAGTTGGGGGGACCTGAGGAGGTATTTTGCTGATTTTCCTTGGAATGACTACTGCTTCCGTGTCAGAGATTCGTCTTTGTGTGCTGAGCGCATAACAGAGGTGATAGTGTCTGGCATATGGGCGTACATTCCTCACTCTTTTTCTCGTCCTAAACCTTCTAAACCTTGGTTTAACACAGCTTGTTCTCGTGCTATACATGATAGAGAGGTGGCCCACAAAAGGTACTTAAGCCTTCCATCACCAGAATCTCATGCACTTTATATTTCTGCCCGGAACCATGCCAAGTCTGTTCTCCAACTAGCCAAAAACTCTTTCATTAACAGAAAATGTCAAAACCTTTCAAGATCTAACTCCCCTCGTGATTTCTGGCATCTAGCCAAAAATATCAACGGTAACTTTGCTTCTTCTTTCCCTCCTTTATTTCAACCAGATGTCACCACTGCTATCACATCTATCTCTAAAATTGAACTCTTTGCTCAAATCTTTGCTAAAAACTCTACCTTGGACGACGCAAGGCTTATTCCTCTCTAGCCTCCATCCTCTGACTACTTCATGTTACCTATTAAAATTCTTCGCAATGATGTCTTCCTTGGCCTCGCTGGCCTAAACCCTCGGAAGGCTTATGGACCTGATGGGGTCCCTCCTATTGTTCTCCAAAACTGTGCCTCCGTGTTTGCACCTTCCCTAGTCAAACTCTTTCATCTCTTTCAACATCTAACTTTCTTTCTTGCTGGAAGTTTGCCTACATTCATCCTGTTCCTAAAAAGAGTGATCGTTCTAATCCCACAAACTACCGTTCTATTGCCTATCAAAAGTTTTTTAATCTATCCTCAACAGGAAGATTCTTGAACAACTATCACTTCACAACCTTTTATCTGATCACCATTATCGATTCCGTCAAGGCCGCTCTTCTGGTGATCTTCTGTCTTTCCTTATTGATGATACCACCCTGTCCTTTTCCACGTCTTTTCATAGACGTCCAACACTTCAGGAAGTAAACATTTCACACAGGGAAGCCACAGAACGCATGACTTCTGATTATTCTAAAATTTCTGATTAGGGTAGAGGAAACTTGGTATTGTTCAATGCCTCAAAAACTCAATTCCTACATTTATCAGTTCGATACAACTTTCCAGACAACAATCCCCTCTTCTGCAATTACGCTCAACTGTCCCCTCTCTTCTACAGTGAACTTCCTCGGTCTGTCCCTTACTTATAATATGAACTGGAAACTTCACATCTCATCTCTAGCTAAAACAGCTTCTAAATTAAGTTAGGTGTTCTTAGACGTCTCGTCAGTTTTTCTCTCCCCTCCAGCTGTTAACTCTGTACTAGATCCATACCGTCCATGTATGGAGTATGCTTCCCTTGTCTGGGGGAATTCCACTCATACCGCTCTTCTAAACAGGATGGAATCAAAAGCTTTCTGTCTCATCAACACTTCTCTAACTGACCGTCTCAGAACGTCTAACTTTATAGAGGCTGTTTTAGCTGAGATGTGAAGCTTAGAATATATATATATATATATATATATATATATATATATATATATATATATATATATATATATATATATATATATATATATATATATATATATATATATATATATATATATATATATATATATATATATATATATATATATATATATAAACGACAGACTGAGGATGTTCAGGGTAGAAGAGGGGGACAGCTGAGTTTCATTAAAGAAGAGGGGATAGTTGCCTGGAAGGTTGTGTCGAGTTGATAGATTGAGGAATTGAGTTTTTGAGGCATTAAGCAATACCAAGTTTGCTCTGCCCCAGTCAGAAATTTTAGAGAGATCAGAAGTCAGGCGTTCTGTGGCTTCTCTGCATGAAATATTTAATTTTTGAAGGGTTGGACGTCTACGAAAAGACGTGGAAAAATGCAGGGTGGTATCATCAGTGTAATAGTGGATAGGACAAGAATTTTGGTTTAGAAGATCATTGATGAAGAGAGTGGGTGACAGGACAGAACCCTGAGCAACACCACTGTCAATAGATATAGGAAAATAGTGACTATCTACCACAGCAGCAATAGAAAGGTCAGAAAGGAAACCTGAGATGAAGTTACAGAGAAAAGGATAGAAGCCATAGGAGGCTAATTTTAAATCAAAGCTTTGTGCCAGACTATATCAAAAGCTTTTGATATGTGTAATTAACAACACATCTCTAAAAGAGGATGAACAAGGCTCCATAAGGAACGCAAGAAGGTCACCAGTAGAGCGGCCTTGACAGAACCCGTACTGGCGATTAGATAGAAGGTTGTGAAGTGATAGATGTTTAAGAATATTCTTGTTGAGGATAGATTAAAAAAGCTTTAGAGAGTTAGGAGATTAAAGCAATAGGACGGTAGTTTGAGGGATTAGAATGGTCGCCCTTTTTAGGAACAGGCTGAATGTAGGTAAACCTCCGGCAAGAAGGAAAAATAGATGTTGACAGAGTTGAGTTTGACTTGGTAAGGTGCAAGCACAGAGGCGTACCCAATCAGGTACCTAAGCCTTCCAATGATTTAGGCCAGCGAGGACATGGAAAACAACATCGCAAATGATTTTAATAGCTAGGAGAGGGAGGAATGATCCCTGAATCATCTAAGGTAGAGTTTTAGCAAAGGTTTGAGCAAAGAGTTCAGATCTAGAGATAGATGTGATACCAGTGATAGCAGTTGAAATAAAGGAAGGAAAGAAGAAGAGGCAAATTAATGGAGATGTTTTTGGCTAGGTGGCAAAAGTCGCGAGGGGAGTTAGATCTGGAAAGATTTAGACACTTTCTATTAATGAAGGAATTTTTGGCTAATTGGAGAACAGACTTGGCATGGTTCCGGGCAGAAATATAAAGTCCATGAGATTTTGGTGATGGAAGGCTGAGGTACCTTTTGTGTGTACCTCTCTATCATGTATAGCATAGGAACAGGCTGTGTTAAACCAAGGTTTGGAAGGTTTAGATCGAGAAAAAGATCGAGGAATTTACGCCTCCATTCCATACACCATTACCTCTGTTATGCGCTCAGCACACAGACACGGAAGCAGTTGTCCTTTCAAGGAAAATCAGCAAAATACCTCCTCAGGTCACTTCAACTACCAGAGATATAACGCCAGAGGTACCTCTGCTTAGGGAGATCCTCAGGAGGGATTGGAGGGATAGGACAAGATACAGATAAGAGATTGTGATCGGAGGAGCCCAACGGAGAAGAGAGGGTAAGAGCATAATCAGAAGGATTAGAGGTTAGGAAAAGGTCAAGAATGTTAGGCGTATCTCCAGGACGGTCAGGAATACAAATAGGGTGTTACACTAATTTATCTAGGTCGTGGAGGATAGCAAAGTTGAAGGCTAATTCATCAGGATGGTCAGTGAAGGGAGAAGAAAGCCGAAGCTGGTAGAGGAAAGGTGGTGTTCTACAGATTGATAATTAGTTCTAAGACCGCGAATGTTGCAGAAGTTAATGAAGAAAAACTGAGGGGGTGTCAAGACACTTGGGGTCGATACCACAAGAGCAGTCCGACCTGGAGAAATTCGTGTACCCTTCCCCAGATGGAGCCTCCGAGGCTGGTGTAGGAGTTGGGGAGACGTAGGACACACCAACAATTATTATAGGATCCTGTGATGTCTCCAACGAGTTGACGCTAACACCACGGTTTAAAAAGCGAAAGTGCTAAGAATCGGCTATATTGGTATCGGTAACTACTAACATCACATTAAAAAAAAAAAAGGGGGATGTTGTCTGTTCTTAGTAGTGAGGGTATGTAGGAAGGATGGGCTAGTTCCGGCGCGCTGTCATATGGACGCGTGTCGTTTTTATTGCAAACTTACTGCAATCTACTTAGTGATTTTTTTTTTTTTTTCATTTCGCGTCATAGTAACAAGTTTAAACTAATACCCATGCAAGAATGTAAGTAGTAGTCCAGTTTCAGCTAGCCTCTATAATTTCAGTGTAATAATTTATTCAAGTTAAGATAGTTTGGGGAGCGGAATAGCTTGTGTGATCCTAGTAGCTTGCGGGGCAGGATGGTGTGTCGACCCACGCACCACCGCCTCAGCTACACCTCATCCTGAGTGTTGTCAGATGGTGAAATTCTTCACCGGATTTGAAAAATATGTTGAAATTTCATAGGTTCTTGTGAAAAATAATGCTTGGAACGAGATAAAATCTGGTGAAATCTAGTCAAATTTCATAGCTCCTGTTGAATGATAAATAAAATCTGGTGAAATTTCAGGATTCCTGAAGGAACAGTGAAAATATGGAACTTGGAAGTGAATGAGAGTTTGAAATTAGCGCTTGCTAATAAAGTTGCGCTATCGCTCCCCACTGATAGAAGAAAGATACGTTACAAAAAAAAAAAAAAAAATGTTACCAAAAAATAATAATAATAAATAAAAATAAAATAAATAAATAAATAAATAAATAAAACTGCGGCTAGCTGCTGGTGGACTGGTGTCTGGTGGCATGAGTTTATTCAGCTTCTTTGTAATCTACCTGTGCACCTACAGGTATGCAGCTATACTCATAGAGTTGTGTTTTACTGAATATGACAACTGTCTGTAGCGAATGGCAGTTATTAATATATTAACATACTGCATCCGCAGAAAAAAAAGAAAAAAAACTATTATTAACGGTATGCAGTAACAAGTTGTCAAGGATATGATGCTTCTTAATAAACAATATGTAAACAAAAGAAAACACTGTTAATAAATATAATAAATATAAAAACATTTATTTTGCTATATAGTGTAGATGTGTGTTTTTTTTTTTTTTTTATGTAGGAAGGATACTGGCCAAGGGCAACAAAAATCTAATAAAAAAAATGCCCACTGAAATGCCAGTCCCATAAAAGGATCAAAGCAGTGGTCAAAAATTGGTGGATAAGTGTCTTGAAACAGAAGCAGGCAGGGAGTTCCAGAGTTTACCACAGAAAGGGATGAATGATTGAGAATACTGGTTAACTCTTGCGTTAGAAAGGTGGACAGAATAGGGGTGAGAGAAAGAAGAAAGTCTTGTGCAGCGAGGCCGCGGAAGGAGGGGACGCATGCAGTTAGCAAGATCAGAAGAGCAGTTGGCATGAAAATAACGGTAGAAAACAGCTAGATATGCAACATTGCGGCGGTGAGAGAGAGGCTGAAGACAGTCAGTTAGAGGAGAGGAGTTGATGAGACGAAAAGCTTTTGATTCCATCCTGTCTAGAAGAGCAGTATGAGTGGAACCCCCCCAGACATGTGAAGCATACTCCATACATGGACGGATAAGGCCCTTGTACAGAGTTAGCAGCTGGGGGGGGTGAGAAAAACTGGCGGAGACGTCTCAGAACACCCAACTTCATAGAAGCTGTTTTAGCTAGAGATGAGATGTGAAGTTTCCAGTTCAGATTATAAGTAAAGGACAGACCGAGGATGTTCAGTGTAGAAGAGGGGGACAGTTGAGTGTCATTGAAGAACAGGGGATAGTTGTCTGGAAGGTTGTGTCGAGTTGATAGATGGAGGAATTGAGTTTTTGAAGCATTGAACAATACCAAGTTTGCTCTGCCCCAATCAGAAATTTTAGAAAGATCAGAAGTCAGGCGTTCTGTGGCTTCCCTGCGTGATAATGTTTACCTCCTGAAGGGTTGGACGTCTATGAAAAGACGTGGAAAAGTGCAGGGTGGTATCATCAGCATAGGAGTGGATAGGACAAGAAGTTTGGTTTAGAAGATCATTAATGAATAATAAGAAGAGAGTGGGTGACAGGACAGAACCCTGAGGAACACCACTGTTAATAGATTTAGGAGAAGAACAGTGACCGTCTACCACAGCAGCAATAGAACGGTCAGAAAGGAAACTTGAGATGAAGTTACAGAGAGAAGGATAGAAACCGTAGGAGGGTAGTTTGGAAATCAAAGCTTTGTGCCAGACTCTATCAAAGGCTTTTGATATGTCCAAGGCAACAGCAAAAGTTTCACCAAAGTCTCTAAAAGAGGATGACCAAGACTCAGTAAGGAAAGCCAGAAGATCACCAGCAGAGCGGCCTTGACGGAACCCATACTGGCGATCAGATAGAAGGTTGTGAAGTGATAGATGTTTAAGAATCTTCCTGTTGAGGGTAGATTGAAAAACTTTAGATAAGCAGGAAATTAAAGCAATAGGACGGTAGTTTGAGGGATTAGAGCGGTCACCCTTTTTAGGAACAGGTTGAATGTAGGCAAACTTCCAGCAAGAAGGAAAGGTAGATGTTGACAGACAGAGCTGAAAGAGTTTGACTAGGCAAGGTGCAAGCACAGAGGCACAGTTTCGGAGAACAATAGGAGGGGCCCCATCAGGTCCATAAGCCTTCCGAGGGTTTAGGCCAGCGAGGGCATGGAAAACATCATTACGAAGAATTTTAATACGTGGCATGAAGTAGTCAGAGGGTGGAGGAGAGGGAGGAACAAGCCCAGAATCGTTCAAGGTAGAGTTTTTAGCAAAGGTTTGAGCAAAGAGTTCAGCTTTAGAAATAGATGTGATAGCAGTGGTGCCATCTGGTTGAAGTAGAGGAGGGAAAGAAGAAGACGCAAAGTTATTGGAGATATTTTTGGCTAGATGCCAGAAATCACGAGGGGAGTTAGATCTTGAAAGGTTTTGACATTTTCTGTTAATGAAGGAGTTTTTGGCTAGTTGGAGAACAGACTTGGCATGGTTCCGGGCAGAAATATAAAGTGCATGAGATTCTGGTGATGGAAGGCTTAAGTACCTTTTGTGGGCCACCTCTCTATCATGTATAGCACGAGAACAAGCTGTGTTAAACCAAGGTTTAGAAGGTTTAGGACGAGAAAAAGAGTGAGGAATGTACGCCTCCATGCCAGACACTATCACCTCTGTTATGCGCTCAGCACACAAAGACGGGTCTCTGACACGGAAGCAGTAGTCATTCCAAGGAAAATCAGCAAAATACCTCCTCAGGTCCCCCCAACTAGCAGAGGCAAAATGCCAGAGGCACCTTCGCTTAGGGGGATCCTGAGGAGGGATTGGAGTGATAGGACAAGATAAAGATATGAAATTGTGATCGGAGGAGCCCAACGGAGAAGAAAGGGTGACAGCATAAGCAGAAGGATTAGAGGTCAGGAAAAGGTCAAGAATGTTGGGCGTATCTCCAAGACGGTCAGGAATACGAGTAGGGTGTTGCACCAATTGCTCTAGGTCATGGAGGATAACAAAGTTGTAGGCTAGTTCACCAGGATGGTCAGTGAAGGGAGAGGAAAGCCAAAGCTGGTGGTGAACATTGAAGTCTCCAAGAATGGAGATCTCTGCAAAAGGGAAGAGGGTCAGAATGTGCTCCACTTTGGAAGTTAAGTAGTCAAAGAATTTCTTATAGTCAGACGAGTTAGGACAGAGGTATACAGCACAGATAAATTTAGTATGAGAATGACTCTGTAGTCGTAGCCAGATGGTGGAAAACTCGAAAGATTCAAGAGCGTGGGCACGAGAGCAGGTTAAGTCATTGCGCACATAAACGCAGCATCCAGCTTTGGATCGAAAATGAGGATAGAGAAAGTAGGAGGGAACAGAAAAGGGGCTACTGTCAGTTGCCTCAGACACCTGAGTTTCAGTGAGGAAAAGAAGATGAGGTTTAGAAGAGGAGAGGTGGTGTTCTACAGATTGAAAATTAGATCTTAGACCGCGAATGTTGCAGAAGTTAATGAAGAAAAAGTTGAGGGGGGTGTCAAGACACTTAGGGTCGTCGACGGAAAGGCAGTCCGACCTGGGGACATTTATGGTCCCATCCCCAGATGGGGACTCCGAGGCTGGTGTAGGAGTCGCCATGATTTTAAAATTTTTGAGTGAAAGGTGTGTGTGTTATTAGGTGCTTGTAGTTTTGTGTGGAGGAAGAGAGTTGTCTTTAGAGGGCAGGCTGTGACTACCCCCTTGTGTTGTGAGACACAAAGGGAAACGTTCAGTGAGGTCACAGCTGGGTTTAAGTTAACAGCACCCCCTGAACAGTGCTTTAGACCTCACTGGGAGTAATTATCGTTTAGATTGGTGTTTGTGAAATAAATAAAATGCATTTTTTTATATGCTTTCCTATGTTCTCATTGGTTTATACCTTTACTGATGAAAGGCAAAATAAAAATTTGGGTGAAATCTGATGAAATCTAATGAAATTTTGTTCATTGTCTGGTTCCAAGTGGATTTGGCAATGCTACTCATCCCCCTGATTTATTAGTTGGCAAGTCGACGTCTTGATGTCTTGCGAGGGGAACGTGTTTTGTAGAGAGAACTGGTAGACTCAAGTAACTCATTTATAAGTCATATGAGTAATCAGTTAAGTCTTGGTATTGGTTGCCTACCTTTAAGTTTATTATCTTGCTTTGGCCATCCAGGTATGTCCGAGGTGCCGCTCTCAATTCTTTGAGTTTTTTTTTTTTTTTTTAAAGACAATCGCTGCTCATGTCTGTCTCAATGTCTGTCTTGTGTTCTTTGTTTGTTCTATAGTTAAATGCTACTGGCTTTTTTTGTTGTTGTTTGTGCATCTTGTTAGCCAGATGACATTTCTTTGTACATGCTGTGTAGAGTTCTGTACTCTCATTTCTCTCCAACTTTGTAGGTGGAGAGATCAGTCTTCTGGGAGATCTGAATCGTTTGAGGGCAGTTTCCTCCTCAGGATATTATGTATTGTGTGGTGTCCATCGCTATGTTCTTCCTAGAACGCAATGGTTGCGTCCATTGGAGAGTGAGTACTTTGGAATTATAGTCCTCTGCAGTAGTGGCAGGGGTGGCGACCTTGAGGCTTCAGCTGTTTTACGGCTGACAAGTGGTCTGGCCTCCTCTGTTTGCCCTGCACTAGACTATAAGATTGTATCCTAGGGAAGCTGACCTGAGAGCAGTGGCAGCTGTTGGCAGTGTAAGTAGTGACCCATGGAGAGAGGATTTGTAGGGTTTTAACAGTATGTATATATATATATATATATATATATATATATATATATATATATATATATATATATATATATATATATATATATATATATATATATATACACACACAAACAACCTATCATTATTTCTCTATGAGTAGTATAATTGTGACATCTGGTGTGGTAAACTCATGTCCGATATGCTCACCTAAATTAGAAAATGAGAACAGCATTGCTTGTGGGAGTTTAACGCTCTGAAATGTTTCTCAAAAGAAAATTATGGTTGTGTTAATACGCAAAATAAATAGATGTATTTACATTCAGTAACCCAAATTTTATATTTTAGGGTGTTAACAATGAACGAGGTGGGTCTTTTCGACTACTGGTACACTCAGGCACAACCAAACTCCACCAGCTGTGTGAGCCTCCCCAGCAAAGTGACTGTTACCGCGTCATTTTCTCTCAGTAATTCATGGGTATGTAAAAACTTGAAAACTTTCTCTCTCTCTCTCTCTCTCTCTCTCTCTCTCTCTCTCTCTCTCTCTCTCTCTCTCTCTCTCTCTCTCTCTCTCTCTCTCTGTCAGACAGCACTATAAAGCCATACATATTTAATTTTTAATATCCCCTACCTCATTTTAATAACTATAAACTCATATATATACTCGTATATATATATATATATATATATATATATATATATATATATATATATATATATATATATATATATATATATATATATATATATATATATATATATATATATATATATATATATATATATATATATATATATATATATATATATATATAAACAATGAACGAGGTGGGATTAAAATGAGGGCTTCTATCATTTTAATAACTTCATTTCAAGTTTCCTTTCTGAGTGTTCTATTTATGCTTCGGTAGATGGTCATTGCCTATAACGATGGCGCACAATGTTTTGTATTTTCTCTAACTCCTTACTGTCCATCTCCTTAATGCAAGAGATAATCATTATTCTCAATCTTTCATCCATTTTCCTGGTTAACTCGTGGGTTTGATATTCCTCTGAATTGTCCTTTTCTGGAACTGACATCCTAAGTTGGCTTTTTCTTCTGCCGTTTTAGTTCCTCTTGGCCAGTGCCTCTTGCATAAAATAGAATATCTATCTACCTATATAACTCTCTTATCTATCTGTCCATCCATCTATCCATATCTATCTGTCTATCTATCTATCTATCTATCTATCTATCTATTTATCTATCTATCTATCTATCTATCTATCTATCTATCTATCTATCTATCTATCTATCTATCTATCTATCTATCTATCTATATATATATATATATATATATATATATATATATATATAGATAGATAGATAGATAGATAGATAGATAGATAGATAGACAGATAGTGCTCCTTGAGATTGTATCACATAAACACGAATGAATCACTGATTTATTATACTGGTGAAATGGTAAGTAGTAGTAGTTGTTGTTGTTGTTGTTTTTAATGTTATTATTACCATACATGTAATCATTGCATTAGGGTGTTTATCTGTTTATTTCATTTAGTATATTCATAGATAACACTTGGTCGTCCTGCAGGCAATGTTCGTCGTGCTGCTTGCCGGTGTGGGAGTCAGTTCACTGATTCTCCTACTCGAGATTCTACAAAAGCTCATTTTAGAGTAGTTGCTGTCTTTGTACTAAATCACATTACGACATGGATACTTAATAAAGAAGTGTGTTAAGATTATTCTTGTTTATTTGATCCGTTAAATTGCACAAACAAGGTCTAGTAAAAAAAAATCATCGTAAAAGAAATAATGATAAAAAATAAATAAATATGCAGAAAAAATCATATATATATATATATATATATATATATATATATATATATATATATATATATATATATATATATATATATATATATATATATATATATATATATATATATATATAATAAACACACACACACACACACACACACATATATATATATATATATATATATATATATATATATATATATATATATATATATATATATATATATATATATATATATATATATATATATATATATATATATATATATATATATATATATATATATATTGCTGGATGAAAGAGGCAGGTCACGGTATAATTTTCCTAAACAATGTAATGTTTCCCTCCCCATGCTCTCTTAAACCTTTAATTGCTATCAAGGACTCGGCACGAGGAGAACAGTTCACCAGTTTTCGAGACGGTGGTCTCTCGTTCTCTTCTTCTACTACTACTAGCACTATTACAACTATTACTACTACCACTACTACTGTTAATTCTACTATTGCTACTGCTGCTGCTGCTGCTGCTCTAGTCGCGAGAGATAAGGTAGGAGGTGAAAGGAAACACCAGGTTCGAAAATTAAAAGAGACCTAGGCGAGAATCAAAGCACTTGGTTGTATCCATATAATATGACAAATCTTAGCACGACGGTATGGTGGAAGGCAATGGTGCTCCAGAATTCCTGCAATTAACAGTTTGTTGTCAAATCATTGCGAAGGAATTCCGTGGCTGTTGGAAAAACCACATTAGGGGCGGTGTTCACCTTTTCCGGCGAGAGACGTTCGGTGAAACCATATAGCGGAAGATCAACGACTTTTTTCACCCCCTCTAGCGTTTGTAGAAGACATTAACCGTACATAAATGAAAAATTCATTATAAGGTAAGAAAATACAAAGGAGAGCGATAAACAAGTTAGGAAGTAAACAGTCATTAGATGCATGGCTCCCTCCGGGAGCCTCACTGCCCGATGCGTTCTACTGTCTCTCACCCCTCTTCTGTCCACCTCCCTAATATAAGAATTAACCAGTATTTTCAATCATTTGTCCCTTTTCTGGTAAGCTCGCACTCCCTGCCTGCTTCTGCATTTCCTCCTCCTTGAATTCTTTTAAGAGAGAGGTTTCAAGACACTTATCATCCATTTTATATTATTATCGTTTTTGACCTATTGACATATTAAAGAAGAATGATCCGCTGTAGCGACCCCTAATAGAAGTAGCTGAAAAGTAAATTTTAAGGACTGGTGTTTCAATGGGCTTTTTTTTTCCTTGGCCAGTACCTTCTTACATAAAAGAAAGTATGTACGAGTATGTGACAGCTGTTATGTAAGAGATATGAATTTTGAGGAAATTAGCATACAGAGAAAAGTTTGATGTAGCATTTATTACAATCTGATTAAATATGATAGACACAAATGTCAAAGAAGCTGAAATTCACCTGTTTGTAAGTGTGTCGATTTCTAGTCACATACCTAGAAAAAAAAAAAAAAAATAAGAGGGAATAAACCGCCCCTCCAAAAAAAAAAAAAAAAAGAATTAGTGGTTGTGAGTTAAAAGGAAAAAAAAAACTTTTAATGGTTCACAAGAAGGAAGCCTTAACGTTGGCCAAGCCGAGGAGGATCCCTACCTATCACTTCCCCTCAGGTTAATTACCAGGAGGTGAAACTACCTGTCTAAATACCCTAAAGGAAACTCTGAGATCCCGTTCGTGCCTATCTGATCGGCAGCGGTAGTTGAGTGCATGGGTAAGCCGACAGAGCCCCTCTCAGGCAGGACCGAGGTCTTGGGTGAGTGACCACTGGTGGCCACCTGCTCTCGCCGGTGGTGTTAAGCGGGAAAGGCTAACCAGCCTTTCACGTCCCTGGTTGTCCCTGACGTTCCTGGGCGTCCCTGGCAGTCCCTCGTGGCCGTTCCTGGCGATTCCTTAACACCTGCAGCAGGATTGAACCGTCAATCCCCTGCTGGTTGCCAGCTTCGTCTTATCGGCACACGTTTAGTTGTTTCCTACTCACCGAGTCTGTCTGGAGGAGTTGCACTAACAGCTGGCCAGGGTAGGAGATCGTGCGTCTGCCTGCGTGGGTGCCGTGCCCAGGAAAAAAAGAGGGAGGCTCGCGGTTGAAGCCCGGTATCATTCCACGCGAGGCTGGAAGATTGTGATTGGTCGAGGTTCTTATTGGCAGTATCAAATAACATGGGATCTATGCTGTTGTCTCCTTTTACCCTTTACAACTAGCTAATATCCTCCTCTGCCCGGTTTTGGCATAATTATCTCCAAGTACTCTCGCTTTAGCGAGTTACAATGCCCCTCAAAACACGGTCGCCTCCAGCGCGCGCATTTCGAACTACCAAGAGGTGAGTGGTGTGCGGGCAAGAGATTTTCATTTCCCTATGGTAATTTCTACCCTCACATATAGCAGTCGCGATACATAAGTATTAAATATACTCATTATCAACGCTGTCCCCCCATAGTGGAAACCGCTTTGTCGTGGTGGGGTGGGCTTGCATGTCCCTATGACCTGGCGAGAGAGGCTAGAGGGGGCTTCGGCCCCTGTTCCGCTCTACTTATGGGGAAAGGGCTGCTCATGCTAAAAAGGTTGCCAGTGAGGGAACAGACTAAATCGTTTCCAGAGTTAGGCTGCCAGTATGGGTCAACGATGCCACTCACCAGAGGGGCCATCTTTTGAGGTCATCCTGTGTTGGATGATTGGGTGTCTGGACTGGGATGCGTTGTGGGGGGAGGTCTTCGCTCCGTCGTGGACAAACTTTCGAGTCATGAGGGGCCACTTTTTAAAATGAGTGGCTTCCATGGGGATAAAGTACCCTGTTCACGGCGGCTAGCGCTCGCTCACTTTGTTGTCCCATTAGGCGGTCTCCCTTGGTCCCTGGAGACAATTTATTTTTATAGTATCCATATTGATATATCTAAAAACTCCTCTGGTCCTCGAGGGGCGGTCGACCAGGCCCTCGAAGCGGAATCTTTGGATCTATTAAGCCACACCGAACATTCAATTACTGTAAAGGATGTATTTACAACCAGGAGCTGTACGAACACTCAGAAGATGACATCCTTCAGTTATATGTAAGTAATGTTCAATGAGTGGCCAAGATTAAAGGTAATAGTAATATGATAATGCTCACATTCTATGGTTCTTTTCTCCCTCACCGTGTTAAGATCGGTCTTCTCTCTCTCTCCCAGTAAAGGCTTTCATCGATCGTCCATTGCAGTGTTACCGGTGTTACGAGTTCCGTCATGGGAGGAACAACTTCCCCGGTGTAGTCACTGCTCTGCCCTTGACTCACACCCTACTCCTGAATGCGAATCAGACCCTTATTGCTTCTTCTGCAGGGAAGCTCATCCACTGCTCTCTCGACAATGTAAGAGTTACCGCCTTGAGCAGAACATCCTTCAACTGGCTAATTCTCAAATCATTATTAGTCTTGGTAGTGCCAAGTGGAACTTCTTTTTAGACAGAAAGGTGGTGGGGCAAATACATACGGATCCTCCCTCCACTCTAGTTCTTCTACCTTTACCACAAGTAATAAGGCTGCAACACTATAAGGGGAGAAACGACTGAGACGGGTGATGGTGAAGCGTCCAGCCGTTTTTTTCCAGATCCCAGAATCGTCTGAGCCGAGTAGGGGGTGGTCCACAAAGGGGCGATGCGACAGAAACACTGGGGAGCGGTGTATAAGTTTAATCACAATACTTTCTTCGCACACTACACACAAGATACCAAAATCACGAATATTACACATTCACGCAAGGACCCTTCCCCTTTCCGTCGCTGTGACACGGAAAAAACAGTAACACACACACACATACAACCTGTCACTAAGGACGACCGAAGAGAAGGTGAGGGCGCTTCGTCGCAGTGGAAACCGAGATGACAGCCAAGGGGGAACAGGTGTGCCTCGGCACAGAGTCTGTTCTGCTGGAGCTGGATTTACAGGATCCGCAAATAACCTCAGAAATTAGGCTACAAGAAGCCTACACACACACACACACACACACACACACACACACACACACACACACACACTGGAACTAGGTGGACCTTCGAGACCTTGAGACAGGTTTAGCTGTTCGAAGCATCCACACACTCTGAAACAGCCGATGACTCGAAGTTTTGGGACGGGCGCCGCTGAGCTGACCTTCTCCCGCATTCCAGGTGGTGGAAGGGCGAAGAGTACCAGGTTCCTCTGCTCCCCCTAGGCTCGTTTAGGTAGGAGTGGTGTTTCGTCTCTTACCTTCCCGTCTTTCTCAACCATCAAATGTTACTTCTTGTTCCTGTGAGAATGTCGCTGCTTTAGTTACTGTCTGCAACGTTTTCTGTTTTGGAAAGTGTCACCTCCTCAGCATCTTCAACAAGGACCTCCACTATATCTTCAGCAAAGCCTTCCATTGCATCTTCACCAGCTACATCACAGACTCCTTGTACTAAAGTACATATTGTCAAAGTCCACGCCCCCATGGATTCCCAACGAACGACTTCCAAGACTTTTAATTAAAAACTGCCACAGTAACATATTAACAATTCTCCCACGCTTCCTCCTCAGAAACTTTCCCTGGAGTCTGCCGAGTCCCTAGACTCAACGGGCATCCCCCCTAAGAAAATACCTATGGAAGCATCAAATGTTCCTGAGCTGGACATAATCAGTCAAAGTGATTCATCCAATTCTGACATGGATATAGAGGGTTTCTCTTCCCATCATCCAAATAAGACTTATTTCAAGAGCGATACCGATGCGTCTGTGTCGAGGAATCCTTCTCCTCTGGTCTCTTCAGAAATTTCGGAGGCTCGTGTGCAGGTAGCTAGCTCCACACCAGTTACAAAATCTCAGGTTACTGCGCCTACAAATAACGTAGGATCAGATAAGCCTCGCCAGCCAAGTAAGGTAACTAGTCAGGTTGGCAAAGGGAAACTTCTACCTGTGGCTTCCCTGAAAACCCCCTCAAAATAGTTCAAAATTCAAGATTCTGCAGGGTAATCGTTTCGGTTTGTGTGCCTCCTGGGAGGAACTCCCGGTGTTGATCTTTGAATTTTATATTGTTTGCATTTGTGCGCAAGAGACAATGCTCGGAGAATTAACTCACTTTGGCTCTACTGGGTATCGTGCTTTCTTCTCCACTCCATTTCCTGGTCAAGGCCACCACGGTGAAACTGCCATCTTTATTCATAATGATATTTCTTTTATCCACCTACAGATTCACTCATCGCTGCTCATTGTTGCTCTTAAGGTTTTTATAAATCGTTTTTATTTATTGTGCAGTCTGTATCTGCCTCCCAGTGTTCCTATCGAGAGAAATTAACTTGATAATCTTTTACACGATCTTCCTTCTCATATTTTATTCGGAGACTTCACTGGTCGCCATCCTTTGTGGCATGATGACGCTGTCAATCCTCGTGGTCTTTTATTGCTTCTTTTATCGAGGATTCAGGATTAGAGATTTTAAACTCTGGAGACGTGACCTACTTCCACAGTCAAGCCGATGCTTTTATAACAATAGATCTCTCTCTCTCTCTCTCTGTACTTCCAATTCTTTTCTTGATTTTAACTGGAAAGTTTTACCAGATCTACATGGAAGCGATCACTTCCCAATTTTGTTGGAGTCAACTGATTCTCCACCACAGTCACGTCTTCCTCCATGGCGGCTAGATAAAGTGGATTGGCACCTATTCAAGGATCTCACCATCCCTGCCTGTTCAATGGAAGAGATAGGAAACTGTGATGAGTCTGCAACATACTTTACTAATAATGCCTTGTACTCCGGTGCTATTCAGTCCATCCCTAAGATCTCTGGCCAGTTTCCAAAACGTCCTGTTCCATGGTGGAATGCGGATTGTACAGCCGTTGTTCAGGAAAAGCGTGCTGCCTTTTCTTGCCTTCGACGCCATCGTGGGGACGTCCACTCTTCAGAGGCTTTTGGACGAGCGCATGACGGTGCTCGGCACACCTTAAAGATGACTCGGCAGGAGTCTTGGAGTTATATCAATTCCATCACAGTTCGCAGACCACTTACTGAGGTTTTCAACAGTCCGCAAAATATCTGGGAATTACTCTGGTCCTCCACCAGTTTTGTCCCATGATGGGGGCACGGTGGCAGACCCAAAGACAGTTGCCAACCTGTTTGCTGAGCATTTTGCAGGTGTCTCTGGAAAGGATCCAACAACACCTATGGCACTTCATCGTCGACATTTGGAATCTGTTGGGGTTAATTTTGCGTCTCCTGTTAGAGAGTCTTATAATGCCCCATTTTCTCGGTCTGAGCTACACATGGCTTTGTCCCAGTGCCTCGATTCATCCCCGGATCACGATGACATCCCATATTCCTTTTTGCGCCATATGTTCGATGAAGCTTTTACCTTTTTACTCGACCTCTATAACTTTATTTGGAATACCGGTGATTTTCCATCCTCTTGGGGTGTGGCTGTAATTATTCCCATTCCAAAGCCTGGAAAAGATCATCAGCTAACGACCAATTATCTCCCCATTTCTTTAACTTCATAACATTTGTAAGTTTCTGTAAAAGATGGTGATTATCAAGCTTATGTGATACTTGGAGAGAGGCAATTACTTGCCTCCTGTTCAGTATGGTTTCCGGAAAATGCGATGTACGACTGATGATTTATTGTCACTAGAATCTTCCATTTGTGAGGCATTTGCTAATAAGCAACACCATGCCACAGTCTTTTTTTTTTTTATTTAGAGAAAGGTTACGATACAGACTAGCGTCATGGCATTTTACTTAGTTTGTTTGAGTTTGGCCTTTGTGGCCGACTCCCTATTTTTATACATTTTTTATCTCGTTTTATTTTATTTTATTTTTTTTTTTACAGGTACAGGTTGGTGGCTATCTGTCAGGAGTACGTCCACTTCAAGATGGTGTGCTGCAAGGAAGTATACATAGCGTCACACTCTTCGCTGTAGTTATAAACAGTGTCATTGGTGTACTTCCGGAAGTAATTCTTGATAGCTTATATGTCAATGACGTCTATTTCTTTTTCTGTAGCTGGGATGCCATTGATTGCAAGGAAGCTGCAGGTGGCATTCAATAGTGGGCCGCAACTCGGGGATTTCGTTTCTTGTCTTCAAAGACTATAGCCATGCATTTTTGCCAACTTCGTGGTGTTCACCCTGACCTAGACTTGTATGTATCTATATGATAGAAGAATCTCTTGTGTGGAAGAAACTCGTTTCCTGGGACTTATATTTGACAGTCGGCTGACTTGGTACCCAATCTCCGTTATATTAAGGCAGCATGCATGAAGGCGCTGTCACTTGTAAGAGTTTTGACTCATACTTCTCAGAACACTGACAGACAGCCCCTCCTAGCCTTGCACCGAACTCTTATTCTTTCTAATTAGAGTACGCTTGTGAAATCTATTCGTCTGATACTGAGGCTCGGCTCTGTGTGGTGGATTCGGTGCACCACGCTGATATTCGCCTAGCAACTGGTGCGTTCCGCTCATTCCCATGTGTTCTGCCAGTGGACCTAAGCCATCAGTCTCTAGTAATGAGGTGTTGATATCGAATCCACCGCCTTCATGAGTCTGTCACTTGTACAACAGTTTCTCATGATGCACGTTCTCCCATACATGATGTTCGCCATAGTTTCCCTAAGCCTTTTGGATATCGGACGAGGTCTGCCATGACTGAGTTTGATATACCTTCCATCTTCATTTGTTCCCATTGCCTCCCAAGGTTCGGGTACTGGCAGTTTTCGCGGATTTTGATCTGCCCTCCTGTTGTTAAAAAAAAAAAAAAATACTATCACAGTATGTCTCGTGTTTTATTTGTGGAATGCTCTTCGACACACTCTGTCTCAGTCCCAGTCTAAGATAGTTCAAAGTCTGATGCAGGAGTGGGGTATAGTGTTATACTCCTTTCCTTCCGTCGTGGCAGTAGCCTTTTGAGAGTTGCCTCTGTTTTTACGGCTGAGTTATCTGCTATCATTCGTGCCCTGAAAATGATTTTTACCTGATCAGTTTCAAGTTTTGCTAATTTTAGTGACTCCCATAGTGCGTTGACCGCCCTGGATCATTTTACTTCCTCTCTCTTTCCCCAAATCTTCACTCTTTTTAGAGTGAATTCACCTGCTTCAGCGCAGAGGATATCACATAACATTTTGTTGGGTGCCGGCACATGTGGGAGTTCATGGTAATGAGAAAGCCAATAGGCTGGCTAAAGAGGCGGCAACTCGGGTTGCTCCTTCCATCCTCATTCCCTTTCATGATTTATATTCCAGTATAAGGGTGACAGTTCTTGCCAGTAGTCACGGCAGGTGGGAAGATGTGGTTGCCACCATTAAGATGGGGGAGATAACATCTGTAACTTTTCCACCATGGACATATGTCCATGTGCAGGGGCGCAACTCAGAGACTGCACTGGCCCATCTCCGGACGGGTCACACACGTCTCACTCATGGTTACCTCATGTCCCGGGAAACCCAGCCATTCTGTGATGACTGTTTAGTTCCCCTTATACTGCGACACTTTCTGGTGGAGTGTCCTAGTCTGTTGGAGCTGCGGGAGCGATATTTTTCCTGCTGTCGCGATGAGGATGGGACCTTCCAGATGTCGCTGATACTTGGAGAGAGGGTTCTCTCCCTGGAACATGAGGTTATTATATTTGTTTCAAATAAATTATAGATTACCTTTTAAGTGTTCTGTTTATTTTAAAAGTAATATAGCATTGTAGAGAACCTTATTTTTGCACTGGGAGAACATGGAGGCAAGTGAGGAAGACGCAAAACGAACAACGCTGGGTCTTGTGGTCCGGGTCAGTGGGGGTCAGTGTCTTGGGCACGTAACGAACAACGCCAGATATCTGGATCAGTGGGGTCAGTGTCTTGGGCACATAACGAACAACGCCAGATATCTGGGTCAGTGGGGTCAGTGTCTTAGGTACGGGACGAACATCGCCAGACAGTGGTCTGGGTCATTGGGGTCAGTACCGCCTCACTTTAAATGAAATGAAATTAGATTAAATTAAATCAAATTAAATTAAGTACTGAAATATTACTATACCAACTCTTATTTCTATCACAATTTTTCTTTTTATGGCTCTTCCCATTTCCTCTTTTATGTTTTTTTTTTTTTTTTTTTTTTTAACATTTTCATCTTACCTATATATTTTTTTTAATATCGATATTTTAAAAACTGCAGTCTTTGTCGATTTTAAAGGTTTGTAGCGGCGCCATATGACCGCGATGTTGCAGCCCCACAAATATAAATCAATCAATCAATCAACGCTGTACAGTATTATCCATTTTTAATGGAACCAGAATTTTCTTTATGTAAAGGGAAGGTGATCTGGCAATTTCAAAACAATAGTATATAGAAGTGGATGTGTTGAGATGGGAACTAAACGACATACGTCTTTTGGTCACTTTATCACTGTCTTTTCTTTTTTTCGGAATATCTGTGTTTTTTTTTTTTTATGAGAATCTGGAACATCTGCTGAGGGGTCCTCAGGCGTATGGTTTTGAATCCTGGTCATGGTCAGAGGGTGGGAAGGGCATCCGCTCTGAGTAACGGTTCCCAAATGGCAAAACCAAAGTCCTTCATTGGGAGGCACCGTCCTATCCCTGATACACTAGAGAAAACTTGACATAAAAAAAAAAAAATAAATAAATAAATAAAAAAAAGTTCCATGAGGCACACCCTGGGTGTCAGTGGGTGCGAGCGGACGTCCTACCCCAGCAGGTCTTAATATCGGTGATGAAGTGGCTAAGTAATTCAAAACGGTGAACTTCACAATAACTCTTAGTAACATATTCCTGGACTGCGTGATTGATATTAGTTGCCATACAACTCGATTACAGTGAAGCGGATTCTTGACTCACAGAACCAAGCATTTCGATGTCCCATTGATGTTGTTGTTAAGCAATTTAAGTCAAGAATTAGTGCCATGGAGTCTACGATTCACGATCTAACCAAAAAGAAAAAAAAAACGCAATTTACACAAGCAGAAGTACTTGAGCTAAAATAAGACCTGAACGTTGCACACAAATCAGATTGTGAGGATAAAACAACAATTGAAGAACTCAAGGGATCTATAAAAGAGCTCGTTCAATGAGTGACCTACCAAGACGATTACAACCACTGGAACAATCTACGGATCAGTGGTCTCTCTGAAACAACAGGAGAGACTTGGAAACAAACTAATGCATTTGTGTCATCCCTTTTGCAAAACAAGCTTGTTCGTGCACACAGGGTAAATCTTACCGGTTCTCATTCTTGCACTATTGTCGCAATAAAAATTCGCCCACCGAGACCTCTTCCAATCGGAAGGAAGCTGAAAGGCACGGTCATATACATCGATGAAGATCTTTGACCTGCCTCCCAAGAAATTAAGAAAAGTCACCTGACCGCTCTTAAATAAGTTAGATCTGAAGGCAAGATAGCATTCTTCAAGCGCACACGGTTCATCATCAAAGACAGAACCAGACGACCCTGCAATGAAACTTTGAAAAGTACAGGTGTTGGTGAAACATCTGGTGGTGGAGCTGGCATGACCCATACGTGGACGGTATGACGGTACTCTTAAGTCACGTTTTTGTTGTCCAAGATCGCTCTTGGCTTTGAAGCGCGGTCTTGGCTTTCAACGACAAAAAACATTGTTGTTTCGAAAGAGCCGAAAGGAGGATTTAAATTTATATGTATTTTTTTTTAAAGCTGCAAAACGTAGTGCATTGACAATATATTCAACGTTAAAATATAAATTGGCTATGCGTAAAAGCTAACCTATAGACGCTGGAAGTATTTCTTTGCCGAAAATAGCAAAACCTGGCAGTAAACAAGAAATACCCAGAAGCTTGGCCACACGTGTTAGCCCCTCCAAACAACCCTTCGTCATTCGCCTCATCTTTGCCTTCCTGTAGAAGACAACTGAAAACTTCCTGAAGAAGAGGACAATTATCACGCTGTGATACCTCCATATGTCTCCGCCAGCGTTTATACGATCCCCCTAGGATCATCATAGCCCCACATCATCAAGATTAGTACCCAGCAGCTGAACTTGAGCTATGGCAGAACGTGCAGAAAACGAACCTACAGGGCACCAGAATGCAGCAGTGATGTTATCGAAATTACAACTTTCCAACACATCATCACAGATATTATTAAAGTAAGTTAAGATTTATGTCTTCTGGTTGCATGTCCCATCTACCATAGGAATAAAATTTTAGTTAAACGTGGAATTTAACGTTATATGAATGCGTTTAGATGATAGCAAAATTTTTATCTCATGTAAACTTTCTTCTTCTAATTCCACAATCATGATGGTGACCGTTAGGTACACATGAAACGTATATACAAACTGAAGAAGAAATGTTATCTTAGAGGGTACAGAGACAAAGCGACCCGGGGTTAGAAGGAAGTGTAAGTTAAGAAATTTAAGCCCAGAGATACTGAAACCCAGGCATAACCACCTAACTTAATATTTTTATGTCTCCTTGATCTGATTTGCTGTTACCACTTGTTTTAGTTTTGTTTGTCACCTCTGTACTAAATGGTTGTCACCGCTAGTCCTGATGGATATCACTGGTTGATTGACTTACTGGATGTTGCTAGAGATGATGGTGGCAGGATAGATGGTGGTGACTTGTTGATTCTCCAGTGAATAATGGTAGCGTAGAGGTATGTGGGTGGTCGTTTAGATTGTTTGACTTGTGCGAGTTAAAGTAACACAACAGACAGATATACAGATGGCCTCAGGGAAAACACTTGTGTTGGCTTTTAATCTTCTTTCCTGATCATTTTTCTCTACCTCTCAAGGGAATTTAACACCCACTTCCACTCCTTAGTGAAAAGAAGAGAAAAAAAAATACACACATATATATATATATATATATATATATATATATATATATATATATATATATATATATATATATATATATATATATATATATATATATATATATATATATATATTTTTTTTTTTTTTTTTTTTTTTTTTTTTTTTTTTTTTTTTTCTATGTAGGAAGGATACTGGCCAACGGCAACAAAAATCTAATAAAAAAAAATGCCCACTGAAATGCCAGTCCCTTAAAAGGGTCAAAGCAGTGGTCAAAAATTGGTGGATAAGTGTCTTGAAACCTCCCTCTTGAAGGAATTCAAGTCATAGGAAGGTGGAAATACAGAAGCAGGCAAGGAGTTCCAGAGTTTACCAGAGAAAGGGATGAATGATTGAGAATACTGGTTAACTCTTGCGTTAGAGAGGTGGACAGAATAGGGGTGAGAGAAAGAAGAAAGTCTTGTGCAGCGAGGCCGCGGAAGGAGGGGAGGCATGCAGTTAGCAAGATCAGAAGAGCAGTTGGCATGAAAATAACGGTAGAAAACAGCTAGATATGCAACATTGCGGCGGTGAGAGAGGGGCTGAAGACAGTCAGTTAGAGGAGAGGAGTTGATGAGACGAAAAGCTTTTGATTCCACCCTGTCTAGAAGAGCAGTATGAGTGGAACCCCCCAGACATGTGAAGCATACTCCATACATGGACGGATAAGGCCCTTGTACAGAGTTAGCAGCTGGGGGGGTGAGAAAAACTGGCGGAGACGTCTCAGAACACCTAACTTCATAGAAGCTGTTTTAGCTAGAGATGAGATGTGAAGTTTCCAGTTCAGATTATAAGTAAAGGACAGACCGAGGATGTTCAGTGTAGAAGAGGGGGACAGTTGAGTGTCATTGAAGAAGAGGGGATAGTTGTCTGGAAGATTGTGTCGAGTTGATAGATGGAGGAATTGAGTTTTTGAGGCATTGAACAATACCAAGTTTGCTCTGCCCCAATCAGAAATTTTAGAAAGATCAGAAGTCAGGCGTTCTGTGGCTTCCCTGCGTGATATGTTTACCTCCTGAAGGGTTGGACGTCTATGAAAAGATGTGGAAAAGTGCAGGGTGGTATCATCAGCATAGGAGTGGATAGGACAAGAAGTTTGGTTTAGAAGATCATTAATGAATAATAAGAAGAGAGTGGGTGACAGGACAGAACCCTGAGGAACACCACTGTTAATAGATTTAGGAGAAGAACAGTGACCGTCTACCACAGCAGCAATAGAACGGTCAGAAAGGAAACTTGAGATGAAGTTACAGAGAGAAGGATAGAAACCGTAGGAGGGTAGTTTTGAAATCAAAGCTTTGTGCCAGACTCTATCAAAGGCTTTTGATATGTCCAAGGCAACAGCAAAAGTTTCACCAAAGTCTCTAAAAGAGGATGACCAAGACTCAGTAAGGAAAGCCAGAAGATCACCAGTAGAGCGACCTTGACGGAACCCATACTGGCGATCAGATAGAAGGTTGTGAAGTGATAGATGTTTAAGAATCTTCCTGTTGAGGATAGATTCAAAAACTTTAGATAAGCAGGAAATTAAAGCAATAGGACGGTAGTTTGAGGGATTAGAGCGGTCACCCTTTTTAGGAACAGGTTGAATGTAGGCAAACTTCCAGCAAGAAGGAAAGGTAGATGTTGACAGACAGAGCTGAAAGAGTTTGATTGGGCAAGGTGCAAGCACGGAGGCACAGTTTTGGAAAACAATAGGAGGGACCCCATCAGATCCATAAGCCTTCCGAGGGTTTAGGCAAGCGAGGGATGGAAAACATCATTGCGAAGAATTTTAATAGGTAGCATGAAGTAATCAGAGGTAGAGTTTTTTAGCAAAGGTTTGAGCGAAGAGTTCAGCTCCAGAAATAGATGTGATAGCAGTGGTTGATAGCAGATAGCATCTGGTTGAAATAAAGGAGGAAAAGAAGAAGAAGCAAAGTTATTGGAAATATTTTTGGCTAGATGCCAGAAGTCACGAGGGGAGTTAGATCTTGAAAGGTTTTGACACTTCTATTAATGAAGGAGTTTTTGGATAGTTGGAGAACAGACTTGGCATGGTTCCGGGTCAGAAATATAAAGTGCATGAGATTCTGGTGATGGAAGGCTGAAGTACCTTTTGTGGTCCACCTCTCTATCATGTATAGCACGAGAACAAGCTGTGTTAAACCAAGGTTTAGAAGGTTTAGGTCGAGAAAAAGAGTGAGGAATGTACGCCTCCATGCCAGACACTATCACCTCTGTTATGCGCTCAGCACACAAAGACGGGTCTCTGACACGGAAGCAGTAGTCATTCCAAGGAAAATCAGCAAAATACCTCCGCAGGTCCCCCCAACTAGCAGAGGCAAAACGCCAGAGGCACCTTCGCTTAGGGGGATCCTGAGGAGGGATTGGAGCGATAGGACAAGATACAGATATAAGACTGTAATCGGAGGAGCCCAACGAAGAAGAAAGGGTGACAGCATAAGCAGAAGGGCGTATCTCCAAGACGGTCAGGAATATGAGTAGGGTGTTGCACCAATTGCTCTAGCTCGTGGAGGATAGCAAAGTTGAAGGCTAGTTCACCAGGATGGTCAGTGAAGGGAGAAGAATGCCAAAGCAGGTGGTGAACATTGAAGTCTCCAAGAATGGAGATATCTGCAAATGGGAAGAGGGTCAGAATGTGCTCCACTTTGGAAGTTAAATAGTCAAAGAATTTCTTATAGTCAGAGGAGTTAGGTGAAAGGTATACAGCACAGATAGATTTAGTTTGAGAGTGACTCTGTAGTCGTAGCCAGATGGTGGAAAACTATGAAGATTCAAGAGCGTGGGCACGAGAGCAGGTTAAGTCATTGCGCACATAAACGCAACATCCAGCTTTGGATCGAAAATGAGGATAGACAGAGTAAGAGGGAACAGAAAAGGGGCTACTGTCAGTTGCCTCAGACACCTGAGTTTCAGTGATGAAAAGAAGATGAGGTTTAGAAGAGGAGAGGTGATGTTCTACAGATTGAAAATTAGATCTTAGACCACGAATGTTGCAGAAGTTAATGAAGAAAAAGTTGAGGGCGGTGTCAAGACACTTAAGGTCGTCGACAGAAAGGCAGTTCGACCTGGGGACATTTATGGTCCCCTCCCCAGATGGGGACTCCGAGGCTGGTGTAGGAGTCGCCATGATGATTTTGAAATTTTTGAGTGAAGGGTGTGTGTGTTATTAGGTGCCTGTAGTTTTGTGTGGAGGAGGAAAGTTGTCTTTAGAGGGCAGGCTGTGACTGCCCCCTTGTGTTGTGAGACACAAAGGGAAACGTTCAGTTAGGTCACAGCTGGGTTTAATGATAAGTTCACAGCACCCCCTGAACAGTACTTTAGACCTCACTGGGAGTAATTTGTGAGAACGAAACTATCTATTCCTGGTAGATTTCGGTCTGTTTTGTATTAATCTGCTTTTTTTTCGCAAATCATTAGTTTTTGTGGGAGTGGGGGTATTCGGTGGTAAAAAAAAAAAAAAAACAGGTAACAGGTGCTTTAAACTGCAGAGCAACTTAAAGGACTTTTCCGAAACGGCTAGGGCGGGAGGTGGGTTCTAATTTTCAGACGCGTCGCGGACCTGGTCATATGGAGGCCGGCTGCACACGCCACGCCATGCCGTGACGCGACGCCGCGCCGTGATGGTTGCGGCGAAGTGACATGTTGCTATAAATGACTCTGTGTTTTCAATATGTGGAGCTTTATTTGTATTCTGATCACACTATCGTGTTCACGAGTGTTTTTCCTACTTAATGTAATAATATATTTCAACATTCAATGATTAACTGTTGAAAATAGCGAGCATAATTAAAACATGTTATAAACATTTTTTTTTTTTAACATCTTCACAGTTCAACTCGTCGTAATATCATTTTCAAGTTTTTATATTTTAATTCTACAGTCACTGCTGAGCCTGATGGTGTCAACCAAAACTAGCTATCCCGTATATGCAGTGAGTTATGGCATATAATTCGTGCATTTTTGCGCGTTCGATAAGTTGAAAAATGCAAAATACGGCAAAGCGGTGGGTCTGACGAAGAAAGGTCATAAAATAAGAAAGATATGCCGTCAAAAGTTACCTATTAATAGACGTTTCCGAGACTGAAATCGTAGTTTTTATATGCAATGGACAACAAAAGGTGTTCCTGGCCAAATCATCGTTATACTCTCCAGGGGCCAGGCGGAGCGGTGGGTTGTAGAGATGTGCGGTAACGAAATTAGAACACCGTCGCTCCCCTCGGGTAATAAAAACTAATGTTTCTTTTGATCTTGTTCACTTATTTATTGATACTTGAGTAGTTTTTTTTTTTTTTTTTTCTTTCTTTGTATTCCCATGCTCTGCGAAGCTGACGCTCAGTTTTGCCTCTGCCAATGGGTAGCAGATGATGAAGGTCTCCGTCACTTCCCGCCATGCCTTAGCCTTCTCACATATAACACGGGGCCATGGGACTTATCATTAATAGCTGGCTTGTCTGCTACCAGATTAATTAGGGTATTATTTTGTTCCTGATGCAGAGGAGTCTCTTTGGTGTATGGTGGAGTCGCCATGGTGCCTCTACTGCTTGCTTACATTACACATCTCAAAATAATATGAAATCTACATAAATCTACATAGATCTGAATTATAACATGTATATATGCATTCCTGTAGCAGGCTACGAAACACTCACTCTTCTTTTTTCTGGCTTCACATCCCCACATATCCGTCCCTCATCCTTCCCGCTTCACCTCATTCTTCAACATACCCTTCATTCTCTTCAACACTCTTGACTTCTATCTCCATCTGCTTCCCTATTCTCTAACAATTCAAAACAGCACAAACTATGAATCTCCTAGACATAAATCTATATGATACTCTCCTTGATAACGACATAGCAAGATATGATGCAAACAATGTAGGACTGGAAATAATTAATTCTATGTACAATTCAACAAACAGGGATAATATTTGCAAATATCATGACATCACCTCATACAAATCATCACTTCCTATTAACTGGACTAATTATGTGAATATAATGCATGTGAATACTCGATCTTTAGCCAAAAATTATGATAATCTAACTTCCTCTCTGAAATCCCTGGCAAAGCTGCCTGATATACTGTGTCTTAGTGAAACCTGCCTCAAACCAAACACTGTACCACTAAATGAAATCGAAGATCTTACCATACACTCAGACCAGATGGTTATGGTGGTGTCGCAATATACGTCAATAACATTTTGCCCAGTGTCCTCATTAGCGAATACTGTTTATGTGTGGATGATATTGAACTCTGTACTATTAAGGTTTCAGTTGGTAGCTCCAGTTACATTATTTCTTCCCTGTACCGCTCCCATAGTAAGCACCACAGAGTAAATGAGTTCAATGACCTTATGAACAACCTACTGTCACAAAGTATTTTCAGTGACAATAAAGCCATAATTTCCTGGGACTTCAACATGAACTTACTAAAACATAAGGATCACCCACCAACAAATAACTTCTTAAGCACAATGCAATCGCTCAACTATTTTCCTCATATATCCCGCCCCACAAGATTCCCTGACAACAACTCTGCGGCTTCTCCTTCCCTCCTAGACCATATCTGGACTAACTTCACAATTCCTTCCTCTCCTGGTATCCTTCTCTCTCTCCCTTAAGTGACCACCTTCCAGTATTTCTAAACCTCCCAACCCTAGAAAGAACCATAAAATATTCTTCAGGTTAAGAAATAGAGAAAACTGTAAGAAATTTAAATCCAGACTATCAGAAACCAATTGGAATTCCTTATTAACACACCTAGATACAAACATAAACTGCAACATATTTCTGGACACAGTGTACAATATACTCTTCCTTCCCTAAGGTAACAAAACTCATATGGACAAAAAGACTACAAAATTCATGGATCACCCAAGGGACCATCAAATCTATCCAACATAAATTCACCCTATGTAACGCATATAAATTGGGAATGATTAACTTTTCTTATTATAAAAACTACAGAAACGACCTAACTAGCATCATTAAACTCACTAAGGAAAACTACTACCTGCAAAGATTCTCAGACTAGGAAGTTATGGAATACAATAAATGAACTCTCAAACTCTAATACCAAAACTAACTCAACAGTCAACTCAGTTGTACATAACAATCAAATTAAGAACACCCCACTTGAAATATCAGAAGTATTTAATTATTGTTTTCTCAGATATTGCACCCGAGCTCGCGCACAAATTGCCACCCACAGAAACCCACTATAACTTTTCTCCGCGGAAACTACCCACACTGCATGATGTCATATGCCCATAATTACAAATCATGATACATCTCTTAAAAATAATAATGGATACTTAGATGAGATAGCAGTTGATATCATTAAAGAAAACAAAAACATACTCGCCATACCTCTTACTATTCTTTTCAACAAATCAATTAATACATGTGTCTTCCCTGACAGGTTAAAACTTGGTAAAATAATCCCAAATCATAAAAAAAAAGTTTGCAAGAAAGATGTATCAAATTTTAGCCCTATCTCCATATTACCAATCTTCTCAAAAATATTTGAATCATTAATGAAAAACCAACTACTACTATTTTTAAGGAAAATATAAATTTGAAATAATAGCCAATTATAATAATTGCCAATAATAGCCAAGGTTTTAGACCAGGATTAAGCACTTTTGATGCATTAAACACCTTTACATGTGATCTTTACACAGCTCTTAATAATAACAAATGCATTGTTTCCATCTTCATTGACTTCCGCAAGGCCTTTGACACAGTCCAACACAAAATTCTCTAAACAAAATGTATCACTATGGTATCCGTGGATACTGGTTTGTCTTATTTAACTAACAGACAACAGTATACTGCTATCAACAGTACATTATCCTCAAGGAAAACTATAAACCTAGGAGTACCACAAGGAAGTATACTGGGCCCTATACTCTTTCTCCTATACATTAATGATATCTCTAATTTATCTGATATACTTCATACTATATTATTTGCAGATGATTCAACACTTTATATGACAGGGGGAAAAACCAACCGAGCTAATTAATAAGGCAAATATAGAACTTTAAAATTTTAAACTGGTGCTTAGCTGATAAACTGTTAATACCTCTAAAACTTATTACTTGCTATTTACCAAAACTGTTACCTACTATCAACCTTTACCCAATCAAACTATACTAAATGATGACATCTCACAGGTAGAGAAAATTAAATTCCTTGGAATAACGTTTGAAAAAAAATCTAACTTTCAAGCACCACTCATCCAAGCTACTAAAATTATCAAAAACTATTCCACCTCCTCCAAAAAATAAAACATCTTGCCCCAAATAATATTCTTAAATATTTGTATTACGCCCACATATATCCTCATCTCAACTATTGTAATGTTATTTGGTCCCAAACTTACCCTTGTCATCTGTACAGTCTTAATGTTTTATATAAATAAAATAAAAATAAATAAATGAATAAATAAATAAATAAATAAATAATAATAATAATAATAATAATAATAATAATAATAATAATATTAATAATAATAACAAACAGTGATTACGGTGAACATACACCCCCACTATTCAAACAACTAAATATCTTAAACCTTGCTGACTTATCAAAACTCAGTATTGCATCTTACATGTACCAAAGAATAAATTCTAATAACTACAATACACAACCTGTGCACAATTACCTAACCAGGAACCAGTACTCACTAAATATACTCAGACCCAATTTAACATTATACAAACATTCACTAATGTACCTAGGACCTAAAGTATGGAATAATATACCATGTCATACCAAACACTCACCCAGCCTATCGTCGGTTGTGTGCAGGGGAGCCAAAAGGGTGAAGGTCCTCAGGGCGCCTCGCGTGGAGACGAAGAATTCCTTCAGTGTGCTGGAGGAAGTGAAGGAGATGGAGCTGGACATGGCGGGAGGAGACAAAAAGGAGGGGACAGATGCAGTTACCCTGCCCCAAGGTAGAGTGCTTGTGTTTGGTGATAGTCAGGTTAGGCACTTAGATAGTGCGTTCTGTGCTAGGGATAGGAAACGTAGGTCGAGGGTGTGTTTGCCGGGGGCCGGGATAGGGAAGGTAGGATAGATAGGTAGGGATAGGCTAGACACGCGCTTGGAAAAAGATGGGACCAAGCCCATTGTTTTTCTCAGTGCGGGAGGGAATGACCTTGGTAAGGTCAGGAGTGAGGAGCTTATCGGGAGGTTTCGACAGGCTTTGGACAGGATTAGGGACAAGGGAGGGATCCCAGTGGTATGTGGTGTCCTGCCGAAGAGGGGAGTTGGTGCTGAGTGGCTGTCCAGGGCTATTACAGTGAATCGCAGGCTCGCGAATCATTGTAAGAGTAATGGATGGACGTTCATCGACAACTGGGACCTTTTCTATGGTAGGGACACCTTGTACGCCAGGGATGGAGTGCATTTATCACGCCAGGTTGTTGGTGTTTTGACCGAAACACCCGAGCAGGAGGTAACTGCACTCCAGCGCTTTTTTCTTTAGTCGGGAGGGAGGAAGGGGCTGTGAGGAGAAGGCGAAGGGCAAATTAGTTAAATCTAGAAAGGTAGCTAGCTCAGGGAAGGTGAGAAATATCTTAAATGTTTACTACACAAACTGTAGAAGTATTCTGAATAAAATAGACCTGCTTAGAGGAATAGCGTGTGTAGAGAAATTTGATATCATTGCTCTAACTGAAACTTGGTTAGATATGTCAGGAAAAGTATTTAATCCAGAGGTTAAGATAGATGGTCATACACTGTTCTATAAAGACGGAAAACAGGAGAGGAGGAGGCGTCGCGTTATACGTTAGGGACACATTACAGTGTTATATTAACAGTATAATTAAAACAGATAACAAAGCAGAGTCGATATGGGTAGATATTAAGGAAGGATCGCAGTCAGTAGTACTGGGGGTAGTGTACAGACCACCGACCAGTAGAAAGGAAATTAACACCTCACTGTGGCAGGAATTAAATAGAGCAGGCAGGTACAGTCAGGTATGTGTGGTAGGAGATTTTAATTTTTAGGAATATCGACTGGAGTCTGATGGTGGGTAACATGGAAGCAGAGGAATTTCTTAAGGTAATTCAGGATAATTTTTTTTTAAACAGGTAGTCGTAGAACCCACAAAGGGGAATAATATTCTCGATTAAATTCTTACTACCAGGGAGGAAGCAGTCACGCAAGTAGAGGTTGGAGGGCAGCTAGGTAACAGTGACCATAGGGAAATTAGGTACAATTTAGAATGGGAAAAACTTTTAGAAGCAAAAACACTAGTAAAATACCTGACTTTAGGAGAGCAGATTTTGAGGAATTAAAAAGGTACCTCCAAGGAGTCGACTGGCAACGGATGCAGGATAAGGTCAGGTCCGGGACGGAGTTCAGAGAGATAAGGCAGGATGAGAGAGGTGAGTTGAGGCGTGAGGGTGTAGGACAAGAGGAGGGAAGATGTGTCCGGAAGGGGCGGAGGAGAGAGGGAGGGGGAGATAGGTGTGAGTATGTTAGTATGTTAGAATGTCAGGTCATGCTGAAATGAGAGAGGTGAGGTCGAGGCGAGTAGATGAGGGAGTGGAGAGGATGGTAGGGGCCGAGATGAAGGGATTAGGTGAGGTAAATGTAGATGAATTGTATAAATATTTCGTATATAAAGTTCAAACAGGTCAGTTAGCAAGTATCCCGTATAGGGCAATAAGATCACAGAAAAATTACCGTAAGTGGATGACTGCTAGGTTAAAACATTATATAGGGAGTAAGAGAAGTATATATAAGAGATTAAGGACAGATGGAGTTTTAAGGTCACCATATAATGAATTAGTCAGAACAGTCAGGAAGTTAACAAGGAAAGCTAAGGGCAATTATGAGTTAAAGGTAGCCAGCCAGGCGAAGACGGATCCCAAGGGATTTTATCAGGTATACAGGACGAGGGCAGCAGATAGGGAGCTGGTTAGTTCTGGAAAGGAGATTAGTAAACTTCTGAATGATTATTTTTTAACTGTCTTCACCCAGGAAAACATGCAGGATATGCCAGTTAGTGAACAGATGTTTAGAGCAGATGAGAATGAGAAGCTGACAGATATTTCCATAACTAGGGAGATAGTGGAACAGGAGATAGATATGCTAAAAAAAGTTCAAGACACCAGGACCAGATGAAATATATCCCAGAGTACTTAAGGAATGCAAAGAGATTATTAGTGAGCCGTTAGTTTCTGTCTTTAGGAAATCACTTGAGTCGAGTGAGTTACCAGTAATGTGGAGGCAGGCTAATGTAGTACCCATCATTAAGAAAGGAGATAAAACTTTAGCGTCTAACTATAGACCTGTCAGCTTAACTTCAGTTGTAGGTAAAATGTTAGAGTCAATAATAGCGAGGAACATTCGGGAACATTTAGACAAATATAACTTGATAAGTCAGTCACAGCATGGCTTTATGAAGGGGAAATCTTGCCTGACAAACTTGTTAAGTTTTTACAGTAAAGTGTACGAGGCAGTAGATAGTGGTGATAGTTATGACATCATATATCTGGACTTTAGTAAAGCATTTGACAAGGTACCCCATCAAAGGCTCCTGAGAAAGGTTAGGGCACACGGGATAAATGGGAAGGTGTTAGGCTGGATAGGGTCATGGCTCGACAGGCGACAAAGAGTGCAATAAAAGGCTCGAAATCCGAGTGGGGTCATATAATTAGTGGGGTGCCACAGGAGTCAGTATTAGGGCCATTGTTATTTTTAATATATATCAATGACTTGGATAGTGGAATTAGTAGTGATGTTAGTAAATATGCGGATGACACAAAGAGAGATTAATTAGGTCTGAATCGGATGCCATCGCCTTGCAGGCAGATTTAGATAGAATGAATGAATGGACGGATAGATGGCAAATGCAATTTAATATCAATAAATGCAAAGTAATTATCGTAGGTAGAGAAAACCCACACAGTAGGTATACATTAAACAACCAAACTCTGGTAGGTACAGGGTACGAGAAAGATTTAGGAGTTATAGTTAGCTCTGAACTCCGTCTAGGGAAAAAATGCATAGAGGCCAGAAACAGGGCAAATAGGGTACTAGGATTCATTTTTAGGAGTGTTAAATGTAGAAGGCCGGAAGTAATATTAAAGTTATACTTGGCGCTGGTCAGACCTCATCTAGACTACGCTGTGCAGTTCTGGTCCCCACATTACAGGAAAGATATAAGTCTATTAGAATCAGTACAGAGGAGAATGACTAAAAAGGATAGAGGGGATGAGGAGTATTCCTTATGAGTCGAGATTGAAGTTGTTAAATTTGCATTCTTGAGAGAGACGTAGGTTAAAAGGGGACCTGATCGCAGTCTTTGAGTGGTATAAGGGTTATAACAAGGGGGATGTAAGCAAAATTCTTAGGATCAGCAACCAGGGTAGAACAAGAAATAACGGATTCAAGCTTGAAAAATTTGTTCTCAAATAGAGTGGTAAATGAGTGGAACAGACTCAGTAATCATGTTGTTAGTGCTAGGACACTAGAGAGCTTTAAGAGAAGATTAGACAGGTTTATGGATGGGGATAATAAATGGAAATAGGTAGGTATATTTCATACAGGGACTGCCACGTGTAAGCCTGGTCGCTTCTTGCAGCTTCCCTTATTTCTTATGTTCTTAAACGTTTTAAAAGTTTTAAAACTAGCGCTGTTCGATCAGCTGGGAGGATTTTTTACCGTGTCTAGAGCTGCCAATTTATGCGCAAAGCGATGGTGAGCATATTATCCGACTTTGGGGCTTTCATCTAGTGTTTAACTGAGGCGACTGTGGGGTGAGTAAAACCAAATACGATCGTGGGGTTTGCTGCTTCGTAATTACTAATATGACGTTTTAAACAGCGGCCCAAACTCTTGGGAGCCTCGGAACGTTACAACTTCGAAGCTTCCAGGGAACCTGCGCGAAAGGAATGCATCAGAGAATAAATAAATAAATAAATAAATATATATATATATATATATATATATATATATATATATATATATATATATATATATATATATATATATATATATATATATATATATATATATATATATATATATATATATATATAATGCTTACACAAACATGGTATTTGTGAGAATTTACAACATTTATACAGTAATTCTCTCTCTCTCTCTCTCTCTCTCTCTCTCTCTCTCTCTCTCTCTCTCTCTCTCTCTCTGATCTTTAAATGCGATCTTTTTTTTTCTCTCTCTCTAAAATTTATCTTTGTCTGTCTCTGTCTGTCTGTTTATCTGTTTATCTGTCTGTCTGTCTCTCTATCTGTCTGTCTGTCTGTCTGTGAATACTACTACTACTACTACTACTACTACTACTACTACTACTACTACTATTATTACTACTACTACTACTATTGCTATTGTTTGCGTTAGTAGTAGAAGTAGTAGTAATGGTAGTAGTAGTAATTTGAATTATTATTATTATTATTATTATTATTATTATTATTATTATTATTATTATTATTATTATTACTGTTATTATCACTATTAGAGAGAGAGAGAGAGAGAGAGAGAGAGAGAGAGAGAGAGAGAGAGAGAGAGAGAGAGAGAGAGAGAGAATATTGCACGAGCCATTACAAAGATTCAATCATTCATTCTCTCTCTCTCTCTCTCTCTCTCTCTCTCTCTCTCTCTCTCTCTCTCTCTCTCTCTCTCTCTCTCTGTCTCCTGGTGCTCCTGAGGTTACAGTTACTTGCTACGCTGATGATTTGTGCGTCCACTCTACGTCACCGAGACATCTTCAGTTATTTCTTGCTTCCTTGTCTCTGGCTTCCTCTAACTGTGGTCTTATTATTTCTTCAGAAAAAAGCAGAATCTTCTCTTGCCGCCCTCCTGTTGCACTTCCGGACTTCACCATTGGTGGCAGCGTCATCCCCCTATGCTCTCAGTACCGTTGCCTCGGAGCTCCAGTCAAGATCTCAGCAGTCCTCCCTGCCCGGCGCCAGCTCCATCCCATCCTTGGTGACATATTGGATCGTCTTCAGCGACGACTTCGCCCGCTTCAGTCTCTCACAAACAACTCCTCCGGCATCTCCATTCCTGTGGCCAGGACTATCTATGTCACTTTCATTCGCTCTGTTGTTGGTTATCTCTCCCCTACCTTGATTCAACTTCCTCGGGCTGCTTTAGAGCCTCTGGAAATTTTTCAGAATAGAGCGATGAGAAATATTCTTGGATGCCCCGTGACCACCAGAATTGTAAACATGCACCGTGAATTGAGGCTGCCGCCCTTAGTTGATAGAATATATTCAAATGTTACTTGCCTCACAGTCAAGTGCCTTCACTTTCCACTTCTCTCGCCACACTACACGCAGCTGATCAAGACCTCTCTTGGCCCCACTCCACCAGTCCCTCCTATTCTGCCCACTAGTCGCCGACTTATTGTGTATGTTTCCTCTTTGCTTAGGAGCCTTAATTTGCAAGTTCCTGCCGCTGCTGTGCCCCCCGGCCCACCCCCGTGGATGCTACCAGCGGCTAAGGTGAGCTTTACCCCTACAACCAAGTTGGATCCGCCTCCTCTCCAGCTGCAGCTGGCTTTGGAACACGTGGCGACAGTGACGTCCTCCATCACAGCTCCTCATCGCCTCTATACTGACGGGTCTCTCCAATCGGATGGAGCGGTTGGTGGTCCGGTTTTCTCACCTGACTTGGAACCACCTCCAGGTGCCTGGGTCGGCCGTCGGCTCGGAGACCACTCCAGCTGTCTGACGCTATTTGCGTAATAAATTAATCAAATCAAATCAATCTCTCTCTCTCTCTCTCTCTCTCTCTCTCTCTCTCTCTCTCTCTCTCTCTCTCTCTCTCTCTCTCTCTCTCTCTCCCTTACTTTTTTATAAACAAATTTCTCATACATGATGACAAGAGAGAGAGAGAGAGAGAGAGAGAGAGAGAGAGAGAGAGAGAGAGAGAGAGAGAGAGAGAGAGAGAGACAGAAATTCGAACGTCTAATATGAACCAGCTAATTGTCTCGAATAAGAGAGAGAGAGAGAGAGAGAGAGAGAGAGAGAGAGAGAGAGAGAGAGAGAATGAATGGAGGCGCTGTTCTTCAGAGTGGTAATAAATGACAGCACAGGACTCCTCCTGTGTGTCATGTACCGTCCCCCAAGGCAAGGACGTTCAGCGCTGGATTTTCTGACGGAGGAATTGGACACTATGCTAGATAGATAGATAGATAGATAGATAATTTATTGACCACAACAAGTGATTACAATTACAAAAGGACTCAGAGGATATGGTCCATAAAAATACTTTCTTTAAAAATCTATAAATGACTTAAAACGCAACAAAGTATTAAACACACAAAACGCCCATTTATACAAACAAAAGCATAAAACGCCTATAGCAGATCAAATTATCTTATACACATGAATTCCATAACATAATTCCATAACTCATGACAAAATTATGACACTCATGACACACCATAAAGCACATGGTACACCTAAAACATACTACACAACACATAAAACATTTAGAATATGAAAAAAAAACCGGACGAAATACATCACATATGAAACG
Organism: Scylla paramamosain; assembly: GCF_035594125.1. Taxonomy (NCBI): domain Eukaryota; kingdom Metazoa; phylum Arthropoda; class Malacostraca; order Decapoda; family Portunidae; genus Scylla; species Scylla paramamosain. The sequence continues at coordinate 1,644,695 of NC_087191.1, forward strand.
TATAAAATACATAGAACAGAATAAGTAGAACACATACCGAAAACGTAAAACACATAAAATATATTAAACAAAATAGAAACATACATGAACCATGCATTTTTCTTTCATTACTTTAATCAACTCGTTCACAAATATGATAAATAGGAAACATGAGGTAGAGGAACCATACAACATAAAACACAAAAACCAATAAAACACATCAAATACACACAAAGTACATTAGATAAATCAAACTAAAAACAACCATAAATGAACTATAATACATAAAGCTACTAAGACAAATGAAACACTTCAAACACACTTAAAAGTACATCACACATGAGGTAAAATACAACAATATAATATACTCATACTCGTAGTTACTTAAATATTTCTAAAATTTCATGGATTACTGCACATGCCTCATGATTGGAGATGTTATCATTAAATAGATCTTCTAATCTGGTGATATCATACATCTGACGAATATTTTCTGTGAGTGGACAAGCTTCAACTACATGTCTTTCAGTCTGCACTTGACCGCAGGGACACAAACGCTCCTCAACAGGGAGGCGGCCACGGCCCCTCCTGTTCCAGCGACCGGTCTCCACTGCCAAGCTGTGTCCACATATACGGAAGCGTGTGAAGGATATGCGCTGGAATTCATTGATTACATGTTTCGTCTTATAGATATCATGTAGTGTAAAATGCGGGTTGATTTCTTTATATACAAGGCACCGTGATGAGTTTGAGGCAGTTATAGCACTGTGTACCTTCTCAATTAACGAAGTCATGCTGGGAACTTCATTTTCCAATAATTCTTTAATGAATTTGCCTGTGCGAGTGTTTGCTTGTGTTGTACTTGTAATTGCGAATGACAGTGGATCATCAGGCATAGTGGATCTTTCAGACCACATTTCATGGAAAAACTTATGTTGTTTATATCTGATAAAATCTGGAAGCGATGGGTAGCCAGCCTCGGCATAGCATACTTGATTTGATGTCGTCCTTCTCACTCCTAATAGTTGCTTTAGTGACCAGTTGTATAATTTAATAACGGGCTTAATATCGGCACACACCCAGGATTCGCATCCATACATGAGCGACGACATCAATGCGGCATCAAATACCCGCCGCTTGACAATGAAAGGCACATCGTTGTTCTTTGTAAGAAAAGACACATATTTTAGGACATGACACAACTTATTTTTAGCATGGACACTAACAGACGAGGACACCGAGCCGTCACTAGTAAAGGGTGACCCCAGGTAAACATAACTAGTACAGTGTTCCATCACTAGTCCCTCCACACGGATCGGCTCCGCGTCCCCGTCCTCACCGTTAATTACAAAAAACTTAGTCTTGCTGTTATTTACAACCATGCCATATTCCTGACAGAACTGTTGGAGAATCTCAACCTTTTTAATCATAGTGTGTCTAGCCGTTGACAGTATCACAGTATCATCCATGAGTACCAATATATGTAACCATTCTAAAAATCTCTCAGGGTTGCCTTTTTCTTTCATTACTTTAATCAACTCGTTCACAAATATGATAAATAGGAAACATGAGGTAGAGGAACCCTGCCTGACACCCAATGTTGCCGTGACAACTGCTAAACCCACAATACTTTCGGTTACCCGGTACATGGATACTAGCGCCGCTAACATTACCATACCGCAACCCAACCTCTTTAATACAGAGAACAACTTTTGTCGTGGTACCATGTCATACGCTTTTGAGAAATCAACAAAGCCTACAAACAATTTAATTTTCTTCCTCTTTGCCGTATCAGTTAAAAGTCTCAGAGTGACAATGTGTTCTAGACAACCTCGGTGTTTCTGTGCTCCCGCCTGTTCCCGAAACGGTTTAAACCAACAAATTAATCTATCACACAACACCATATCATATAATTTCGCAATACAATTAAGTACACTAATGCCTCGATAGTTGTGAGGATTCATTCTATCTCCTTTCTTGAAAATTGTAAAAACTTTAGCTCTTACCCATGACTGGGGGTAATGCTGAGAGAGGAAAACATTATTAAATAAAGTGGCCAAAGTGACCATCCACTGGGCTGGCAGGAGCGAGAACACGCCCGGAGGAAGACCGTCTGGTCCGCACGCCTTATCTACTTTCATTTTTCTGACTTGTTGCTTTATCTGAGCGGGTGATATAAGCTCATCCAGAACTGGAATAGTGACCTCCGTGTTCACATCTACCACGTCTGTGTCAGCCACGCCAGGGGGGTTCAGCACTGATTCAAAATGAGCCTTGAATTCCTCGTCACTAGGGCTGGAGTATTCACCCGGACTGTCTATGCTAAAGTTACCTTTCCAGTTTATGGCCTTCCATACCCTCACATCATCCGTGTCATCTAGCAACCTCTCCCACCTCCCCAGGTTTACATCTTCCTGCTCTCTTCTCTGCTCAGCCGTACGCATACTATTTTGAACACATGAATATAGAGTTTCTGTAAGTTTCCTCTCGAATTCATTTATTCCTGCATTTGCATTAACTAACTCCATTTGTGCAAGGTTATTCACAAACACATCTTTATCAATTGTGCTGTATCTAAGAGACTTCCTCACCAGCCCAGTCCTAGCAGCGTTACCATGTAGAAAGGCACTATCGCCCAGCGATCTAGCTCTGACCAAGATGCCATCCAAATTCGCTCCCGTACTGGTGACTGTAACTGTAATGGGGGCGTGATCGGAGGGGAGATCGTCTCGCTGTATCACACAGAAGTCACTCATATGGCTAATCAGCGTTGGCGAGGCAACACATGTGTCTACTTCAGAGATCCACGCGTCACCTCTCCGGTACGTTTTATCGCCAGGGAAATGCTTGTTTTGACACTTGAGATTATTAACTACTAGCAACGAATTGTCAATACATATAGATGACATAAACTCTGCATTATCATTAGGACTGTTAACATCATCATGAATCTCTGGATACGAAAAGTCATGTAAATTTGGTAATCCCATTAGCAATAATAATTCTCTCACACTCTTACCAAATCTAGCATTCACATCACCAATCACAACATACCCGTTCGGCATGTGTCGAGCATTCAATTTTTCTTGGATTGATGAAAATGATTCACATGAAAAATACCTTGAGTCACAAGGAGGGACATAACAGAACCCAAACAATACTCCCGGTACATTACGGAACTGAAGCCACACTTGGTCTCCAATACCCGTATCAATATTAAACACACAATGAGACAACCAATTTTTAACACACACCACTGTCCCTCCTCGGTCAGCAGATCCAACCACCTTACTTCTAAACGTGACATAGCCCGGAAGCGACACAGGTAGAGGAGTCTTCACTTCCTTAATGCTAATCACATCATAATCAAGGAGAAGTTGCTGAACATGAGGCTTTTCAAATTTAGTACATACCTTATTAATATTCCATGACAGTATTTTTATTTTGTTCACTTGTTGTGGTGTCCTTAAAAAAACTGAGGATTCCAGCTGTCAATCACAACGGCATCCCGGTACAGTTTGCGCTCGCGTGTGTCCAGGCGGATGGTACAGCCAACATTCTCAGGTCGTGCTTTCTCTCTTGTCTCCACTTCCCGCAGTCTACGCCACTCCGCCCTCACACTCGGATGGACATCCTTCTTGATAAAAATCTTGTTGTAGTTGTCACCGGCATCTTTCAGATGTTTAGCATTTTGCAAAATAAGAGTACGTTGATGTTTGTTGGCCAGCGTAAACAGTATGGGGCGGCGTCTAGGTGACTGGGCACCAGTAGCAGCAGGTCGCGCGCTACCTCCTAGCCTACGGTGAGTTCCCATGACGCCAGCCACGCCCACTTCTGACCATATTTTGGTGATCTTCTCTTCTTCGGTCACAGCACCATCCAGCGCCTCGTTTTCGTCTGGTACGCCCAGAATAACAATGTTTGCTTCACGCTCCTTCCTGTCAAGTGTTTCGAGGAACTGCTGCTGCTTCGTTAGTATTTCTGCCTGCTTGTCGACCTGGGACTTGAGCTCACTGTAGTTCTTATTTATTTGGCTGTCTGGAGATGTCATCATATTTTTCAGCATTTTCATCTCCTCCATGACCTCATCCAGTCTCTTGGTGATCTTGCCAAGTGCATCAGTCTCATCAGCAGAGGACATAATGCTGTCTATCAATTCTTCCTTGTTAATTTTAAGAAGTTGATTACGTTGAAGCTTCCGTAAGTCAGACAGCTGTCTCGATCCCATGGTTCACAGTGATGACAGAGGCAGGGCAGTGGTAGTTCACCTGTGCTTCAATACTTCTGAAGAGGCAGGATGAGACAGGGGAAGGTATGGGGGGGGGGCAAGGCTTTACTGCGCATGCGCGGACAGAGCTCTTCCGGTGCAGAGGTGGTTGGAGCAGAGTACCTCGATTTTGTATGTCAAATTTTAACTAAGTCCAATCTGCACACAATCTCTAATGTCTGTCACAGCACTTGCCCTTACTTCATAAGTCGTGTGTAATCTTCAGGGATTGCTAGGGGGCCGGATCTCATCAGAAAACAGGGAAAATGCAGGAGCAATCTTGTGGTGCGTCTTGTGTTTATAGGTGGCACACACACAGCTACAGCGGCACAAGTGTTCCCACGTCATGATTCTGGGGGATCTAAACTTCCACCTGGAGCAGGATGCCTTTAACAGCCTCCTGATGGTGCAGGGTCTGACGAACCACGTGTCCTTCCCTACACATGAGAGGGGAGGGTCGCTGGACCCTGTGCTAACAGATCTCCCTGACTCCAGCATCGTCTGCCATCAACTGGGGACGGTGGGCACCTCCGACCACCATGCCGTGCTGGCACGAGTCAAGCTGGATATAGCGAGGGAGGCCGCCGCCCCGCGCACTATCTGGCTGTGGGAGCAGGCTGACTGGGCATCCCTGAGACACGACATCGTTCGCTTGGACTGGGACGCCCTACTGATAGGCAACGCGGAGGAAAAGGCCCGTGCCCTCACCACCAAGCTCCTTGCCCTCCAGCAGCAACACGTCCCCAGCAGAAGGTACCTCGTTAGGCCTAATGACCCTGCTTGGTTTGGTTACCGATGCCGAGCGGCCGCTGAGGCTAAACACGAAGCCTGGGTGAGGTACAAACGTCGTCCAACACACTACAACTGGGCCCAACACCGTGTGGCGTGTAGACGGGTGACAGCTACCTGCAGGTGGGCGAGACGGCAGCAGCGAGAGGACCTGAGGCAAAAGCTCTGTGGCTCAGGGGTTGGCCACAAGACCTGGTGGAGGCTTGTCAAGGAGCAGCAAGGAACAGGCCGCCGCGACACTGTTCCTCCACTAACAAGGCCGGACGGGACAACAGCCACCAGCAGTGAGGACAAGGCTTCTCTACTCGCTGATTTTTTCGCAGAGAAGATGTCAGTCACTGATCCGGGTAGACGTCCACCTCACCTCCCTCAGGAAACAGACCACACCGTCGCCGATGTTCAGGTGACACGTGAACAGGTGGAGCGGCTGATGAGGGAAGTAGAGGAGAACAAAGCCACCGGCCCGGACGACATCAGCCCGCGGCTCCTCAAACGTTGCGCCAGTGAGCTGTCAGGTCCTCTCACCAGCGTCTTCAGGGCCTGCCTGATGGAGCACAGGTGGCCCTCTATATGGAAGGAGGCGCGAGTGGTACCAGCCCACAAGAAGAACTCAAAGTCTGAGCCCAGCAACTACAGACCCATCTCGCTGCTCTCCGTGGTGGGCAAGTTGCTGGAGCAGGTGGTGGCAGGTGTCATCTGTCATCACCTGAGTGAGCACCGCCTCCTCTCAGACAGACAGTTCGGCTTCCGGCCTGGCCGCTCAACAGCGGACCTCCTCACCCTCCTCTCCCAAGGCTGGCAGGATGCCCTGGACGAAGGTCTGGATACTCTTGTGGTGGCCCTGGACATTGCTGGGGCCTTTGATAGGGTCTGGCACGCGGGGCTTGTAAAAAAGCTTTGCGCCAAGGGTATCCAGGGCAACCTCCTTGCACTGCTCGAGGACTACCTCCAGGGGAGAACCCTCCGGGTAGTCATCAATGGACAGGCATCCCAGCCGTTACCTATACAGGCCTCAGTTCCACAGGGTTCAGTGTTGGGCCCGATCCTGTGGAACATATACATCGATGACCTCCTGCGGCAAATCCCGACTCTGCTTGCATACGCCGACGACTGCAATCTCTCCCGCTCCTACTGCCGCTCCGACAGTCAGCGAGCCGTTAGAGAGCTAAATAGGCAGCTCAGGCTGGTGATGGAGTGGGGAGAGGCGTGGCAAGTCAGCTTCGCTCCAGAAAAGACGCAGGCCATGGTAATCTCACGGTCCCCAGCTGCCTCCCCAGCCGTCTCAGGCTGTCTGATTTTTGGAGGCCAGACACTTCCCCTCCAGGAACACGTCAAGTTGCTGGGAGTGACAGTGGACTGTGGCCTGCGCTTTGACCGCCATGTTGCTGCTGTTGCCCACCAGGTCTCCCAGCGAGTCTCTGCACTGCGTCGGATGTCAGGAAACCTCGACTCCCGGGGCATCCTCACACTGTACAAGGCTCAGATACGGCCTTGTATGGAGTACAGTGCCTTGTCCTGGATGTCGAGTGCCCCCACCCACTTGCAGAGACTGGATGCTGTGCAACGCCGTGCCCTGCGCTTGGTGGGGATGAACGGACAGCAGCAGCAGCAGCAGCAGCAGCAGGAGGAGCAGACCGGAGTCACGTCGCTGGAGCATCGGCGGGACGTGTCGGCGCTGGTGGTCCAGCACAAGGCCCGGGTTCTGGAGGTCCCTCATCTCAGCTCGATAAGGCTCCCACCACGAGCTGTCCAGAGGGAGTCCAGGACCACCACCTCCAATGACATGCTGGTGCAAGTGCCTCGATCTTACTCGAGGCAGCACCAGCGCTCTTACACAGCTAGAACCTCCAGACTGTGGAATGTGTTTACGGCAGCCACGAGTGATACACAGACAATGACACTCCAGCAAGTGGCTGCACACAGGTGGCGTAAAACACAACCCCCCACACTAGTGCTGTGTTAATCATGTCTATATATATATAGTAGGATGAGTTTACTTTTTGTATATATTTTCTTCTTTACATTTAAGTATAGGCTTTTCAAATAACAGCATAAAAAACGTGTTGTTTTAAGCCTGATGTAAATTTTGTTTAAATAAAAAAAAAAAAAAAAAGAGAGAGAGAGAAATTCGAACGTCTAATATGAACCAGCGAATTGTCTCGAATAAGAGAGAGAGAGAGAGAGAGAGAGAGAGAGAGAGAGAGAGAGAGAGAGAGAGAGAGAGAGAGAGAGAGAGAGAGAGAGAGAGAAATTCGAACGTCTAGTATGAACCAACGAATTGTATCGAATAAGAGAGAGAGAGAGAGAGAGAGAGAGAGAGAGTCATTTTACTTGAAGACAGCAAAGGAAGGAGAGAGAGGAGGTAAGGATTTTATATATATATATATATATATATATATATATATATATATATATATATATATATATATATATATATATATATATATATATATATATATATATATATATATATATATATATATATATATATATATATATATATATATATTTTTTTTACCCAATAGTTACAAATATATACTCATATAATTTTGGGATTAAAGTGATTATATATATAGTTACTCGCCTTCCGAATTACATATTTTCGTGTATGATTATATATTTGGTGTATCCAATTACAAATATTTAAAAAGTAATTACTATAGTGCTCGTATGTTGTCGAGAAATTACAATGAATTTAGAGTCGTATATAATCGGTATTTAAGAAATTATATACCTAGGCTTAACCAATTACATATTCAGGTTATACGTAATTAGTATAAGTGGTTTACATTACGTTGAATTACATGTTTCGCTTACATATGTATCTTTTGCTGAATTACGTATTTGAGCACCTAATTACATATTTACTGGTTAAACGAGTAATTTGCATACTGTGTTGTTAACATTATATTGAATGACATAGGAAGTGAACTACTGAAGTATAAAAGTGGTAGTTAACCAATTATATATCAGCACTTATCTAATTACATATATCTTGACGACTAGGATTGTTATGAACGTGTGTTCTTAAAAAATTGCATTGTATTATATAGGAATTGAATTAGTATCATATATTCGGTAGTTAACCAAATAAATATCAGCATTTATCTAATTCCATATATTTTGATTACAATAGTTATCACAGACGTGATAAAAAAAATACATTGAATTACAGGAAATGCGTATTTAGTGACATAATTACTAGTTAGCCAATTGAATATCATCGCTAATCTAATTTCATATATTCCGATTAGAAGAGTTACTATGCACGTGTTTTGTCAAGAATTTACATTGAATTACATAGGAACTCAATAAGTAACAATAAGTAGTTAACCAATTATATACCTAGGCCTAATTAGATACCTGGTGTAATTGAGGGAGTTACGTGTAACTGTTTGATAATTATATAATTGTCAAGGAATTACATATAAAACTAATTATTTTCTTATTTTTTTATTTACTCGTATGTGTGTGTGTGTGTGTGTGTGTGTGTGTGTGTGTCTGTGTGTGATTTTAAAGAGTGGTTTGATTAGGTATGGTTAAGTGGTAGTAATAATTATAGTAGTAGTATTGTTGGTATAGCTCATATAACGAGTGGTCATTACCTTGTTAGTAGTAGTAGTAGTAGTAGTAGTAATAGAAAGGGGGTAGGAAGAAAGAAGAAAGGAGGATGGAAGAACAGAAATAGTAGTAGTAGTAGTAGTAGCAGTAGTGGAGATTATATTGACTTAACTACTACAACTACTACTACTACTACTACTAATAATAATAATAATAATAATACATTCACAACACCTAACATTTAAAAAAAAATACTAATAACCTTCCCAACATAATTACACACACACACACACACACACACACAGAGAAAGACACACACAGAGAAAGAGAGAGAGAGAGAGAGAGAGAGAGAGAGAGAGAGAGAGAGAGAGAGAGAGAGAGAGAGAGAGAGAGAGAGAGAGAGAGAGAGAGAGAGAAATTCACCCTCCCTTAGATTGCAGCAGAGGCCTAAAAAAATTACCGCTTTTTTCTTTGGTCTATTTTTGCTCTTGCTGTATGGTGATTTGGTAGTAGTAGTAGTAGTAGTAGTAGTAGAATTAAACTATGGCGTTCCTCTTCCTCCTCTCCCCTGTTTGATATTTGATAAAGTTCCTAGGGTAAAATACGCATGTTTATAAATAATTGGATTATAACAAATTGAAATAGCGTTAAAATATAAAATTGGTTATTGTCTTTATGTAGACATATGAGACACACACACACACACACACACACACACACACACACACATAGCAAGCCATTTTTTTTTTCGGAAACGCGAGGGCGGGAGGTTGTGTGGCACTCAATAAGACAACGTGAGAGGAGCGGAAAAGCGGGGATAGCTATTGCAATGACTGAATGGAATCACCACCGCATCTTGAATTTCCTGCAGGAGGCGGTGAAGATGGTCGCGTAGAGGAAGGCACGGGGCAGTTACGGGAAGGGAATGTGAATAGACGCGGGTGTGTGCTTAATGGCAGAGGGAGACGAGAGTAGCATGTGTTTGGTGGTGGTGACGTGACAGAGTGGGGTGACACAGCGTACTCGTAAAGTGACAAGGTTTTGTGACTCAGTGTGGGTAAAATCTTTACTTTTTACAGGGCATGGCATGGACAGATTGGGACCTTTTGAGGCTGGAGAAGGAAAGAAGGAGGGTAGGACAGCGTGGGGTGCAGCAGCAGACGACGACACCACAGCTATGCGAGAACAGGCGGTGAGGTGATGTCACAGGGTTGGTGGTTGTCTTTGAGGGTTATAATGTTACGTCTCTCTCTCTCTCTCTCTCTCTCTCTCTCTCTCTCTCTCTCTCTCTCTCTCTCTCTCTCTCTCTCTCTCTCTCTCTCTCTCTTATATTGTTATAATAATACAAGTTAACATTATTTTCTTTCTCTTTTTTCCTTATATTGGTTTAATAATACAAGTTAACAAAAAAAAGTTTTCATTCATTTTTTACTACTAGACTAAAATATATGCAAATTAAATAGTAAATAATAATAATAATAATAATAATAATGATGATGATAATAATAATAATAATAATAATAATAATAATAATAATAATAATAATAATAATAATAAATGATGATAATAATAATAATAATAATAATAATAATATAATAATAATAATAATAATAATAATAAATAATGATAATATAAATTTTATAATAGGTAAACTATTACAAATATTTTCCATTCATTTGTAAATTTTATTTTTTCTTTACAAGCACTTCCTCCTTGCAGTTCGCAGTAGTAGTAGTAGTAGTAGTGGTGGTGGTGGTGGTGGCAGCAGTAATAGTAGTAATTAATTAATATTCATGGTATATAGTGGTGATGGAGGTGGTAGTTGTAAGTAGCAACAATAGTAGTAGTAGTAGTAATAACATTTAATAAGAACATTCTAAGGTTCTAATCCTTGACACACACACACACACACACACACACACACACACACACCATTCTCTCTCTCTCTCTCTCTCTCTCTCTCTCTCTCTCTCTCTCTCTCTCTCTCTCTCTCTCTCTCTCTCTCTCCTTTATTTATTTATACTGGATTACAATAACTTAGTAACAGAGAGTAAGTTCCATACTACATTACATAGTGACAGTGACTGAATGACTAAAGGAAACATTATCAGTATTTCCTAGTGACAGTGACTGAATGACTAGAGGAAACATTATCAGTATTTCCTAGTGACTGACTGAATGACTAGAGGAAACATTATCAGTATTTCCTATCTAAAAGCCAAACTCTTATTTTCATACTCCCGCCAACACAATAATAACCAGTCATTTTATCTGTTTTTGTTTACCCCTGCAGAGTAAACCCTTTCAGGTTCACCTGTGTGGCTATTATCTTGTTCCATCAACTAACGTACACATTAGTAAACTGTCTCTGGTGGAGCCATGTTCTGCAGGAGTTCCTCGTGGGCACGCTTGACAGCTCTGGTGTTCACATGAGCTAAGCAGGGTGGTTGTCGCAGCTCCTATAGGTGACTCACGCAACACACATTCACATTATATACATGACGGTGATTCTTGCCACGTCCTACCAATGTTGAAGGGTGTGGAGGCGTGCCTCATGGCTGGTGTGGTTCTAGTGATCTAGGTGAAAGCCGCCAGGAATATGAGAAGAGAAAACCGACAGGTAACCGTCAGCAGTTGCAAGTCCTTTAATCTCTTAACTCGCCAGAGATAGAGAAGAGAAAACCGACAGGTAACCGTCAGCAGTTGCAAGCCCTTTAATCTCTTAACTCTTTTTGTTCACCAGCTAAGGTTGTATTCATAGCCACTTGTTATACTGGTTGAACTCTCTCTACCTTTATTTAATTATTATTATTAAAGGTTTATTGAGTATTATGTCAACATATACATATATACATATTGCACAAAGGAAAAAATATACATGAATGTACATAATACACAAAGCGGGCACCAGCCCGCAGGTGGGGGAGTCTTGGGTCCCGGTGGTGGGCGGTGCGGTGGCGCGGCGAGGAGTGCTGCTCGCCGGTCAGGAAAGGAGCTGCGACCTGTTCAGCGGGGCGGGGGCGCTGCCCTGAGAACTCGCAGCATCAGGTCTGTGGGCGTGTGGCGGACGATGAGGGCAGCCCTGGCCTCGCGGCTGCTGAGATCACCGCCTACAGGATGGGCCGGTGGTGGCGGCGTTGGTCTGAGGGCGGCGGTGGCCGGACAGGACAGTAGGTAGTGCACTAGCGGGTGGCGGCTGTGCCTCCCGCAGTGGTCGCACTCCTGCCCCCGAAAGTCGTCGTACAGCTGTTCCCTGGTGCAGTAGCCCAGCCTTACGCGTTGCAGCAACACGCCGTCTGCTCTGGGCTGCTGCTGGGAGGCGTCCAACGACTGGTAGCCAGTGGCGGAGGCGTACCAAGCTGCCTGTCTCTTCCTTGTTTCCAGCTGCCGGTGCGTGTGGCGGGCGCGCTTGGTTGCGGCGAGCCTGGCTCGCGCCCTCACTTGGCTCAGGCTGGGCGGCACATGCCTTGTCACCTGGGGGCCACTAGCAGCTCTCTTGGCGGCTGCGTCAGCAGCCTCGTTGCCTCGTACTCCCACGTGGCTGGGTATCCAGTTGAGCCTCACCCGCCGCCCCTGCGCGGCGAGGCTCTGGAGGCTACCCAGGATGGCGGTGACGAGGCCCACGTTGTCGCTGGGATACGGCTGTTGTAGAGCCTGTAGCCCCGTTCTGGAGTCGGTGTGGAGCACCACGGTGCGCTCCCGCCGGTGTTGAGCGTGCTCCAGGGCCAGCAGGATGGCCACCAGTTCTGTCTGCAGGGTGGAGCAGTGGTCGGGAGTCCTCTCACACACCTCGGCCCCTCTGGTGATGGCAGCAGCGCCCGTCCTTCCGCTGTCAGGGTCAGCCGAGCCGTCGGTGTAGTACACAACACTGTCTGGCTCGGTGACCTGCGCCATGGCCATGAAGGCGTGCTGCCGCATCTCCTCCACGGCGCAGAGCGCCTTGCTGGCGGGCAGCTGTGTGGCGGAGAACTCTGCCGCGGGTGGCTCCCACGGGGGTGGGGCGCGGAAGGTGGGGGCAGGGAGGTCCGCCTGTGGCCAGTTCTCCATGCGAGCCAGGTTGTGGGTAGCCAGCGTGCACTGCAGCAGCCACGGGTTGCGGCGGAGAGATTCGGCACCCTGCGTCCCCGCCAGCCTTAGTCTCCTCTGTGTCACTCCCTCCGCGTCACGCTGCAGCACCCTCGCTAAGCGGCAGGCCGTGATCTGCTGTACCCTGGTGGTGAGGGGTACCAGTCTGGTCTCGCTCTGCATGACGCATGCGCTGGACCACCTCGGTGCCCCCAGCATGGTCCTCATTGCGGTGTTTTGTAGCACCTCGATCCGCTCCTGCTGGTTTGGAGAGAGTGCTATGAGGACGGGGGCGCTGTAATCCACCAGCGAGCGAACAGCGTGCACGTAGTACTGGCGCAGGACGGAAAAAGTGGCGCCCGCGCTGATTCGCGTCATGGCCCGCATCACGTTCAGCCTAGACTGCGTCCTCTCCCTCAGGTAGGCGGTGTGGGCTGTGAAGGACAGCCGCTTGTCCACCCACACACCGAGGTACTGGTAGGAGTTGGTCCATGCCAGCTCAACTCCCTGGACGCGGAGCTGCCAGGTTGGGTCTGCCGCCTTCACCATCATGGCCCGGGACTTCTCTGCCGAGATCTTGAGCCCCAGGTCCTGGCATTTCCCGCTGATGAGGTCGAGTGCCTGCTGCGTCCTCCTGAGCTTGTTGCCCCTTCCGGTGACGACGAGGGCGAGGTCATCGGCGTAGCTCAGCAGGACGGTGCCAGCGTGGAAAGGCAGTGCCACTAGCTGTTCCATCAGCAGGTTGAACAGTAGAGGGCTGAGGATGCCGCCCTGGGGCGTCCCGTTCTCAAGTACCTTGAAGGTCGACCTCAGGCCCTGGAACCTAACCCTGGCGCGGCGGCGCTGCAGGTAGTCGCGGAGCCAGGCCAGCAGCCTTCCTCGCACCCCTTTCCGCACGAGTGCGTCGAGGATGGCGTGAGGGCTGGCTAGCTCGAACGCCTTCTCGAGGTCGATGAAGACGATGACGGCGGGGCGGTGGTCAATTTGGGTCAGCAGGGCGAGGATGCTGTCTGCCGTGCTCACTCCGCGGGTGTAGCCGAACACATGTGGGTGAGAGGGCCCCACGCGCCACTGTAGCCGCGCGAGCACCATCCTCTCAGCCGTTTTGGCCGTGCAGCTGAGGAGAGAGATGGGTCTGATCTTGGTGGGCTCCCTCGGCTTTGGAATCGGCTGAATGTCGGCTTCCTTCCACGCGGGCGGCAGACAGCCCGCCATCCATGAGGCGTTGATGGTGGCCAACAGCGCGGCGTCCCCAGCCGGCCCAGCGTGCGCCAACATGGAGTATGGCACGCCGTCCGCCCCCGCTGCCGTGTCGCGGCCTCTCCTCCTAGCCCGCTCCAGCTCTTGAAGGGAGAAGGGCTGGTCAGTCACGTCGGCTTCCTCCATCGCCTCCCTGACAGCCTCGTCGCGGTGTGGTCGGAGCTGCTGCTGGATGCGTTGTGTCTGGGGAGGAAGCTGGTCACTGGAGCTCCGCGTGGTGAACATGGTGGCAAGCCTCTCTGCCTCCTGCTGCGGGTGCGGGTGGGCGGGCGGGCGGGGCGGGGCAGCGCCGGAGGCTGTCCTCACGCTCCTCCACAGCTGGCCTAGAGACGTGTGGTGGCTAAAAGTGGCGCACCACTCCAGCCACTTAGCCTCTCTGGCCCTCAGGGATACCTGCCGTGCGCGGGCCACCACATCCTGTAGGAGTCTTAGGTTGTTGGGGTTGGGGCGCCTTTTGTACAGTTTTCTGTGCTGGTTGACACGGTGGTTGTGCTCGCGCACCTCTTCGTTGTAGTACCACCAGTCTGTCCGGTGGCGGCGGCTCGGGGTGCACCTGGGGATGGCTGCGGCGGCTGCGGTCTGGATGGCCGTCGTCAGGTCCCTCTCCTGCTGATGTAGGTCGGCGGGCGGCTGATAGGCGGCCCACCACTCGTCAAGAGAGGCCTGAAACTTGGTCCAGTCCGCTCTCCTTATGTTCCAGCGTGGGGGCGGGCGGGGTGGGACCGGCGGGGCCACTGGGAGGGTGGTGAGGGTGGCAAAGTGGTCGCTGGTGAGGGTCGGGTGCACCTGCCACGTAGCGCCTGCCGCCAAGTCACTCGAGACCAACGTGAGGTCAAGCCTTCCTCCCCGGGTGTGGGTGGCCTCCCCTGTGTTGAGAAGGCACACGTGAGGGATTTCCTCGAGCAGCACGGCCAGGTGGCGGCCCGTTTCGTTGGCTGCGGACGGTGACTGTAGCATGGGGTGGTGGGCGTTGAGGTCGCCCGCAACCAAGAGACTGGAGTGGGAGGCGAGGGTGAGAAGCTCTCCTGCCTCCAGCTGGTGTCGCTGGCTCCTGTATACGTTGTATACCAGGAGCGGGAGACTTCCCACCTGCAGCTCCAGCGCCAGGACCTCCACACCGTCCCCGCAGTTGACTGGGGCTGCAACCCTACGGTGAGGGATTGTGCTCCTCACCAGCGCTGCACAGCCTCGGGTGCCCTCCGCTGTGGGGAGCGAGTGAAGGGTGTAGCCCGCCACCCTCCATTCAAAGTCGGCGGGCGTCAGTGTTTCCTGGAGGAGCACAACGTCAAGGTGCTCCTCGAAGACGGCCTGTAGGACTTGATGTTTCTTGGGTCGCAGGCCCTGCACGTTCCATTGCAGGACTCTGAGCCTGGGGGGCCTTGCAGGCTGGTCCGCGTGGGTGGCGCCCTCAGCATATCTCCTCTCCATGTTGGTGGTGAAGGTCTGGTGGTTGGAGGGAGGGGCACAGACGTGGGTCCCTCGAGTTCAGCGGTGGTGGCAGGAGGCCGCACTCAGAGATGGCCGTGGCCGTCTCCTGGCGGAGAAGCGCGTCCAGATCGTCCCGCCTAGCGGGGACGTGATCAGGGCTGGCAAGCAGCTCCGCCATCAACTGCACCATCCGCGCCACGAGGCAGTTGACCACCGCGCGGGTTTCTTCGCTGAGACAGGCGGGCACCCCGTGGAGAGGATCGCTCGGGACCATGGCTCTCCTCCTCACCGTTGTCGGTGCTGGGCCTGTCGCCGCACGGGCGGGGGCGTCGCCGGGAGGGTCTCTCCCTTGTGTGCCGCTGCTCGGGTGGTGGGGCTTGGCTCGAGCATGCTTGGTAGGGGTGCTACCTGAGCGAGTGGAGGGGTGGGCGGAGGGGGTGCGGTTCTCCGTGCCTATGGCTGGAGGCTGTACCTCGGGGCGGACCTTTATTTAACAAAAACATGAAGATATATACAAGAAATACTGAACATAAAAAATGATTTACATAAAGATATGGACAAAGAGAGTAAATGTGTGTGTGTATGTCTGTGTGAAGAAAGGAGTAATATGATGTATAGAAAAGACGTGTAACGTATGTGTCGAAAAGCGTGCACAGAATGTGTACGAGTATGTATAAAAAAATGAGGAAGAAGAGATGAAAGACGAAAAATCTGTGCAGTAGAAAGAGAACGGAAGGCTGAAAACATATAACAGAAAACGGAGTGCTTGGAGCGGTGACTTGTGTTTACATATTACGCTCTCATGAAGCTATGTTAACAGTGGTGATGATGAACTGGTGCTAATGATTTAAGAAATGGCAATACTGATTTATTGTAATTGAAAGGAGTTGACATGAAGACATCAAACGTTACAAAATATACATTACTGGTTCTGAGAAGCGCGTAAGCTTTAGTGTACCCTGAATATGAGAGAAAATGGGATATTTCTATGGCTGACTAGATTATTTGCTACATGGTTGTCTCTGATGAGCTATGCCACCCTCTCCTGTACCTTGTCCAAGAGGGAGAGGTGTTTCCAGGCCGCACCACTCTATGCCAGGCATGCGTACTCCAACGAGGATCTAAGTTGTGCTTTAAAAAGCACTTCTAGACCCTTGCCGTCCAAGACCAAGAAAGACAGCGCGCGCTCTCTCTCAGCCTTTTCCTCACTCTCATTTCACTCTCACACACAAGTACCTCTTAAAACAGACCTTAAACCAACAACACACACAACAAATCACTCTCAACTCTCTTCCTGACCCACCCCCACACCAGGCCAAACCCTTGATTCTACTGTATGGCCTGCGCCTGGTTTGGTTTTCGCTGCAGAGCATCTGCCGAGGCCAAGCATGCTGCCTGGGTGAGGTACAAGCGACACCTGTCACGCAGGAACAAGACGCTGCACCGGGAAGCGTGTAGGAGGATGACGTCTATCTGCAGATGGGCGAGGAATCTGCTAAGGAAGGACAGAAGGTGAAAGCTCAGTGGCTCAGGTGTTGGTAACAAGACCTGGTGGAATCTGGTAAAGGAGCAGCAAGGAGCATGTCACCGCGAGACTCTTCCTCCACTCACCAGACCTGACGGATCCACCGCCACGAGCAGTGCAGACAAGGCCACACTCCTCGCCGAGCTTTTCGCCAACAAGATGAAGGTTGACGACTCGGCACGACCTGTACCACAGCTGGCCCCGGAAACTGATTGCACTGTCATCACTGTCTTGGTGACGGCAGAGCAGGTTGAGCGGCTACTCGGTGCGGTGGATGTGGGTAAAGCCACAGGCCCGGATGACGTCAGCCCACGGCTCCTCAAGCAATGCGCTAGAGAGCTGTCAGCTCTTCTCACCACCGTCTTCACATCTTGCCTGAGGGAGAAGAAGTGGCCCTCAGCATGGAAGGAAGCGCGTGTGGTACCGGTTCATAAGAAAAACTCAAGGTCTGAGCCCAACAACTACAGACCCATCTCCCTGCTCTCAGTGATGGGCAAGTTGCTGTAGCAAATAGTGGCTGCTGCCATCTGCCAACACCTGAGCGAGAACCACCTCCTCTCAGACAAGCAGTTTGGCTTCAGGCCTGGCAGATCCACCGCAGACCTCCTCCTCATCCTCTCCAAGGACTGGCAAGACGCCCTGGAAGAAGGCCTGGACACCCTTGTGGTGGCCCTGGACATTGCTGGGGCTTTTGACAGGGTCTGGCACGCGGGACTCATTGAAAAGCTTCGCGCCAAGGGTGTCCAAGGTGACCTGTTAATGCTGCTAGAAGATTACCTCCAGGGTAGGACCCTTCAGGTAGTAGTCAACGGGCAGTCATCAAAGCCTTCACCTGTCCGGGCCTCAGTTCAACAAGGATCCGTCTTGGGCCCAGTCCTATGGAACATATACATCGACGACCTCCTCCGGCAGCTGTCATCTGTGGCAGCATACGCCGACGACTGCACACTCTCCCGCTCCTACTGCCGCCTCGACAGTCAGCGTGCCGTCACTGAGCTGAACAGGCAGCTCGGACTGGTGGAGCAGTGGGGAAAGATGTGGCAGGTTAACTTCGCTCCTGAGAAGACGCAGGCGATGGTCA
Organism: Scylla paramamosain; assembly: GCF_035594125.1. Taxonomy (NCBI): domain Eukaryota; kingdom Metazoa; phylum Arthropoda; class Malacostraca; order Decapoda; family Portunidae; genus Scylla; species Scylla paramamosain. The sequence goes on from NC_087191.1 coordinate 1,662,650, forward strand.
TCTCGCGGTCCCCAGGTGTTTCACACGCAGTCTCAGGACAGCTGCGTTTTGGAGGCAAGAGCCTGCCACTTCAGGATTATATCAAGATCCTGGGCGTGTCTGTGGACCGCGGCCTACGCTTCGATCACCACATCAGTGTCGTCGCCCGCCAGACCTCTCTCCGAGTCTCTGCCCTGCGTAGGATGGCGAACACCCTCGACCCACGGGGCATCCTTACGCTATACAGGGCACAGATACGCCCATGTATGGAGTACGGTGCCCTGTCCTGGATGTCGAGTGCCGCCACCCACATGCAGAGACTGGATGCTGTGCAGCGGCGAGCCCTGCGCTTGGTGGCCACCGATGAGGACCAACAGCACCCACCACCAGTAACGTCACTGGAACACCGCCGGGACGTGTCGGCACTAGTGGTGTGCCACAAAACTCAGGTGCAGAGGGTCCCTCACCTTGACCCACTGAGGCTGCTGCCACACACAGTACAGAGGTGCACCAGAGCTGCAGCCAGTAGCGATGAGCTAGTGAAGGTGCCTCGATCTCGCTCTAGCCAACACCAGCGCACCTACACAGCCAGGACTTCGCGGCTGTGGAACATGTTCACGGCGGCCACGCCCCAAGTGCAGGACATGTCCACGCACCAGGTGAAGCTGGCAGCCCACAGCTGGCGTAGCACGCACCTGTCCCCACTGGCGCTTTAAATTTTTATTATTTTATTGTATTAACATTATAATCTTTATGTTAAGCATGTATAGTGTTATTCCTGTAAAAAATACTATCATAGGCTTTTTAAATAATTCCACACTCAACGTGGAATTTTAAGCCTTTCTGTAAATATTTGTTTAAAAAAAAGAAGAAGAAGAATAATAATAATAATAATAATAATAATAATAATAAGAAGAAGAAGAAGAGTTAAAGTGCTAGACAACCGCTATTAGTGTACGAGAGAGAGAGAGAGAGAGAGAGAGAGAGAGAGAGAGAGAGAGAGAGAGAGAGAGAGAGAGAGAGAGAGAGAGAGAGAGACTGTGAACGAACAAAAGGAAGAAAAGGAAGAGAAGAACACTGCAACAAAAGCCACAAAAGACGACTAATATGAAGAATGTTCGATAAAATGTGGATATGATATCAAGTCCACGGGGATTTGGGATTAACGTGACCAGCTGGAGGAGGAGGAGGAGGAGGAGGAGGAGGATTTGGAAGAAGGGAAAAGGTTATAGTTCAAATTTTATCCTCTCAAGGTTTATATATCTATCAAACAAGGCAGTCAGCTAGCTGGTCAGCCAGCCAGCCAGTCATTTATTCAGTCGGTCAGCCACTAATTCACCTAGTCAGCGAGGTAACCAGTTGGTCATTAATTCAGTCAGCCTGTCAGCCATTTAGTCAGTCACCGCCTCACTCCGGTCCTCCACGCTACCAACACACCAAGCATCATCAATCGACTGGGCCAGTAACAGTCATCAACTCAGAACAGAGCTGGCAATCAACTCTAGAACAAGTGGTGGACAACAAATCCGATACAGTGGTGGCGCACAAACTGAAGCATGTCCACCCAGCCAAATATCCATCCACATACCAATTCACCTACCCACTCATACACGCATCCAACCATCCACTCACCCTTCCACCTACCCATTCACTCACCCATCCACCTATTCATCAGCACAACTATTCATTCATCCAAAGCAATCAATCCACACATCTAGCCACCTACCCCAATCCACCCTTCCATTCACCCACCTACTCGCACATCCGTCCTTCAGCCAAAATAATAACAGTGGTATCGTGCTACAGCAGCAACAACAATTACTACCATTACTACTACTAATAATAATAATAATAATAATAATACTTCACTCCCTCACATACTTCTGTTCCTCATTTCTTCTTCTTCCTACTACTACAATCTGATTCTGGCTTTCCTTCACGTATAAACTTGGAAACACTCAGAACTTTAGCTAAATATTGATGTACAGACAGGAATGAAGGAAGGAAAAATGTGCGTCTCATCCTAATGTAATTCGTTTTGAAAGTCACGAGAAGAAAAGAGACACCCAGACTAGAAAGCATTGCATATTTTTACTTACAATATACTTTAATTAATACCCAAAATATAAAAAATATTTCCGAACTCAGTAATTAATAATAAAAAAAAAATTATCTATCTTTTACGAACGGTTGCCTAAAAAAGTGATATCGAAAAGGAAAACACAGCCAAACTAGAATCTATAACATATTCTGAATAAAAAAAAATACTTTCCTGATAAGTTAAGAAAAATTCCTCGTTGTATAAAAGAAATAATTTTTCACATCCGGCAACGGACTTAATTTAGACTTGAAAATATGAATTGTTAGTTTAG